>NW_001853185.1:83413-84776 GCF_000209125.1 Entamoeba dispar SAW760
CTATCTCTTTAATTTCTTTATTGAATTGTTCATTGTAATTCATTACTATTTCATCAGCAATGAGGTAGTCATTTGTGATAGTTGCCCCAAGAGACTCAGCTTCAAGACGACAACGTGATTTAGAATATTCTCTTTCTCCATAAAAAAAAATAGTGTCATGAATTAATGTGTCAATAGCTGCATTTTTAACAAGTCGAACACGTTGGGGATTATCTTTCCGGTGTTGTAGTGCACACAGTCCAGTGATATCCTTTGGAAGTTCACCAAACAACCTATAAATTTCTTTAAGATCACTTGTTTCAACATACCTTTCATCATCAACATCAATACGAAAATTATTTCCTGCTTTATCTAGGATGTCGTTTTGTGCTTTTCCGTAATCAACCCAATTAGTATCATCATACCACTTCCACATGTTAAAATAAAGGTTGTTTTGAAGATCTCATTTCTTCTTTTTCTTCATTTTGAGATTAAGAGAGTGGTGTATATAACAAAATATGAGACATACAAGAATTTTATTACTTCAATGAACAAGCAATAAAGATATATATATGTCAAGTTATAGGTTTCTGTAATAACTTCATACCTCTTCAAGTAAGAAGGGATTGGGAAACCACTAATATTACATTTCTATTCTATTGTAATATAATACTGTTGACTTTGGAATAGGATTATGGGAGTAATTATCTAAAAATGAAAGACAAAACAAAAAACAATAAAAATAATAACAAAATATATCTAACTTCGTTTTGAACCAATCTAAAACCAACGTTCATTTTTTCTCTTTTTTTTCATTTTGTTTCATATTTTTTTGAATTTCTTGTTTTATCATTAAGTTAATTTTGTACTATTTTACTTTACTTTTGTGTTTATGTCTCACATGACGACGTGTTTACTTGTCAGTCATCATAACACATTATCTAGTAAAGATTGTATAGTGCTATGTTATGATAAAAATGGTGATCACAGACGTTGGTTAATCAGGAATATAAAAATTAACAAAACAAGTGAAAAGAAAAATGAATAAGAGAGATTGAAATTGTTCACAAAAAACACAATGAAATAGAATTTATTTGACATACAAATAGGGGGTGAAAATGATTAAAGGTGAGTGTAATAATAAGAAACGAAAATACAAGAATAATAAAGTCAAAATAAATGAAAGTAGTGGATGTAATTAGAAAGAAGAACAAACACATCATTAAGGAATAAAAAGCCAATAAAAGTAATGAAAGAAAAGGAGAAATAAGACATTTATTAAAACAAAGTATATGTACAAACAAGATTTCATTTTATTTATCTGAACATTCTTTATAAAGAAACTCTTATCTATTCATTTATTGTATATATTCACTGTTATAAA
>NW_001853184.1:0-15422 GCF_000209125.1 Entamoeba dispar SAW760
TTTCTTTATAGTTATATCTTAATTTGTATTTATTCTTTGTTTAATTCTTAATTGATATATTGAAGATAATATCTTTTTATTCATTTTAATGTTTTTATAACATCATATTTGATTATCTTCGATGAATATTTCAATTACTTTATTTGTTGAATTGTTTCAATAAACTCTTTTCTTTTTTCAACTTCTTTTGTTATTTATATTATTTGTGTTCTTTATTTAATAAGAAATATATTAAATATTTTCAATAATGTAGTCAATGTTGATGTAATATATTATCATTGTTATGATATTATCACTTTATTATTTCTTATTATTTTATTATTTTATATGTTTTATATAAAATATCATTTATCTTTCTTTTCTTCTTTGAGTTGTTCATTCAACTACTATTTATCATTTATAACATTTTCTGATGATATTACAATGTGCATCTTCTATTAATTTAACTTATTTATCATTTATTCATATTATTTCTTTGTTTTTCTTTCAATTTTCTTATTATTCATTTCTTTTGATAAAATATTTTATCATTCATTATATTTATTTCTTTGTATTTATTTCATTATTATTTCTGATTGTTTTGTATGTTGTTGTTATTGTTTATTTCATATTTTGAGATTGATTTTTATTATATTCTTTTTATGATTTATTATGTTCTTATCAATAAAAAAACAAAAATTATCAATGATTTCAATTTTGAGCAAAGAATTTATCTATCTTCTCTTTCTCAATTGTAATCTCTTCTTCGTTATTTGATTTCTTTTCTATTTGTGCTTTGCATTCACATTTCCTTCCATTTGAAAGTTCTCCACCAACAGTAATTGTACCATCCTCTTCAACTTTTACAACAAAAAATACAAATTGTTCTCCTTTTGGAATATTGCTAATGACATAGTGCCCTAATGATTTATCATCTTCAAATAATTCTGTTTGTACACTCCATCCAGTGACTTCAACATATAGTGGATGGTCATGTGGAATCTCTGTTCCATCTTCAACAATAGTGAGATTACCATCAACCCCTGCCATCTTGATGGGATGTGCAGTTACTTCTGTAATACTTTTAATCATTCCCGTAGAGAATTCAAATGCATATCGAGCTGCACCTTGTGATACAACCAAATTACAATCAATAGTATCATTGATTTTTGATGTTGTAAACTTGGCTTCTAATAACTCTTTGATTCTAGGAATTTGTGAACTTCCTCCAACAAGCATAACTTCTCCAATTTTTGATGGTGAGAGTTTTGTCTTCGCCAATATATCATCAACACACTTCATGCATCGGTCAAATTCTTTTTGGTTACAATCTTCAAATTCAGTTCTATCAATACTAATAATAAAATCATCATCACCAACTAATTCTGAAATATCTAGTTCATAATAACTAGTTGATGATAACTCAATCTTTGCTTTTTCAACTTCTTTTCTTAATTTATATCTTCGTTGTTTCTTTGCTTTTTTTTGTGTTCGACTGTCACTTCCTTTCAAAATAAATCTTTGTGCTTTCTTCTCATTAATTTCTTTCATTTTAGATATAACGAGTTCCATTAAATTCATATCAAAATCTAATCCTCCTAAATGAACATCACCACCAGTTGCTTTAAATTTAAACTCTTCTCCTTTCTTTTCTAATATAGTAACATCAAGTGTTCCTCCTCCAAGATCAAATGCAAGATATGTTTTATTTCCCGTACTTTCTAATCCATATGCATATGCAGCTGCTGATGGTTCAGCCAACAATCGAATTAAACTAAATCCTGCCATCAATACGGCTTTTTTGGTTCGATCTTTTTGAGAATCATCAAAGTATGCAGGAACAGTCACAACTGCTTTTAAAACTATATTGTCTCTAATATTTAATCTACGTTGAATTTCAATTTTAATTGCTTTTAACACAATAGCTGAACAATTTCTGGTTCAATTAGTTCTTCTTCTTCTTTATCAGGATAGTCAAGCACAATCTGACAATACCCATCGTCCGCTTTAACTATTTGATATGGGTAATATGTTCTTTTAATGTCTTCTTGAACTTGTTCATCGTCAAATTTCTTTCCAATAAATCTTTTTACTTCACAGATGGAAGTAGGCTTAGGAATTCCAACATTAACGGGCTGTGTGAAAAAATCAACGGTTGATGGAATTGTTGAACTTCCATTTAAGTAATTGATACATTCATATTTTTTTGTTTGAATATTAAAGAAGTGACAACAACTAAATGTCGTTCCTAAATCAATACCAACAAATATCTCTTCTTGCATTAAGATTTAATTATTTGATTAATGAGATGACTTTTCTTCCTTTAAGTTTCAATCAAAATAAACATCATTCTTAGAGGCTTATTTTACAAAAAAAATTTCTTTATTTTAAATTTTTTCAGTTTTTAATAAAAACAATAATAAATTTTAATTATTATTTTTTGAAAATCAAAAATATTATAAATAAAAAATACGTTTGATGACATGATGGTGGTATATTCAATTTTATCTTATAAAAAAATAAAATAAAAAAATAAATAAATTTAAAACAAAAAAAAAGAAATTAATTCTGATTTACTTAATATTTAGTATTTCATCATGTTAAAAAGTGAATAAATCAGTTCCTTCAACATGTTTTATATTGATTGAAATAAAATTTTTTCAATCACCCTCAATTTAAATGGCTCACCACTTAATTTGTTGTCTGAATTTTAATTTGGATTAAATGAGTATTAAAACTCTTTATTGTTTATAATGTTATTTTATGTTGAACATTTCAAAAACACTATGACTATGGCTCATCTCCTTTATCATCGACACCCCTTAAAGAATCCATTTTTCTTGATAATATCTTATATACTCAACTCAAATCTATCATTGACAAATATACTTACACATTGATAAATAATATTACTTCTGTCGTAACAAATAATCCCTCATAATAAATATTAATAAGTAATAACTAATTCAATCTTGAACGGGTCCTTATCTCACCAAAGGCATGTCATAATTGGATAATAAGTGGGAGGATTCAAGAATTGGATATATTAAGATCTCATGTGGTGTCTCCAACGTACTACTTTGAATAGAAATTTAAACAAAAAGATAAATAAATAAAAATTTTAAAAGTGTTTAATTTGTTCTATTAATGTTAGATAAGTTATTAAATTAAGGAAAAGTATGCTTGAATATTATTATCAACTCGTTAATAAACGATTTACTTTATTTTTTTAAAAAAACCAATAAAAAGATAAGCAAATAAACAAGAAATGATTGAAGTAAATCTAAATCAATTCTTCTTAAATAATAAGAATTTTTCCATTTATAACAGAAACACAAAGGGAAACAAGTAACAAATTAGTGTTTTATCGTCCATCAGTATTTTCAAGAGTAACTTTACCGTTCTTGACATTTTCAAAGATAACTTCAGCAGTTTGTAAGAAACAGTTATCAACATTAGTAGCATCACGTGCAGATGCCTCTAAGAATAATAGTCCGTTTTCTTTAGCAAATGCCTCACCTTCTTCTTTGGTGACTTGTCTATCAGGAAGATCACATTTATTACCGACAAGCATAATAGTAGTATTAGGGTTGCTATATTTTCTACACTCTTCTAACCAAATTGGAATTTTTTCAAAGGATTCTTTTCTTGAAATATCATAAACTAATAAAGCACCAGTAGCTCCTCTGTAATAACTTCTAGTAATAGATCTGAACTTTTCTGATCCTGCAGTATCCCATATTTGAAGTTTTACTGATTGGCCTTGAATTGGGATAGTTTTTGTTCCAAATTCAACACCGATAGTCAAGTCATGAATTGGTTGGAACCTTTTGTCTTGGAATTGGAGAAGAAGACATGACTTTCCAACTGCAACTTCCCCAACAATAACATATTTAAATACGTACTGATATTGAGAGTCAGCAGGTTTATTTGAATCAACAACAGGAAGAGTTTTTGTATTCTCGGTTGGTGTATTTGTATTAGAATTTCCTCCACAACACTATCTATAATAAGTTTTTCTTTAAAGTTATCATAATTATAATCTCAACAAACAGCCATTTATATCACTATTTTTGTTCTTTATTTTTGAGATGAAGAAAAAACTAAAATTTAGAACAAAAATGAAAAATTTTTTCTTTTATGTTTTATTTAAGTAGTTTTATACTTTTTTTATTTCTTGAAATTTACAAGGGTTTTAACTTAAGTTTATAGTTTCTTAATAGTTTTTTGTTTTGGAACAAATTAGAATATTCTTTATATGGTTTATTCTTCAATAACAAAAATTAATAACATAAATATTTATTTTTGAAAAACAGAATTTAGATTGAAGTTTATCAAGCTGGTTTTATTTTTAATCTCATCAGAAATCTTTGAGTTATAGCTTTTCAAGAAAGGAAGACTGTTATACAAAAGCTTCATTCTCATTTTTGTCTTTCTATTTTCTAAGTTAAACATGAATCATAATGAATAAAAAAAAATTGATGACATTTTACCGAGATTTTTCTTGAATAAAGATGAAATGAAAAAGGCGAAACGAATAAATAGTTACTAATTGTAAAAATAATTGATTTAAATTATACATTATACATGATATTATTGATTACTTTACAATTTTTAGGCAGAGTGAAATCGATAGAATTCCGAATGATATTAGTTAAATATCTATTTATTCTTTCGCCTTTGATGATAATATCTTCTCGAGAAGATATAAACTTGCCATTATAAAAAACTTCATAAATATTTTCCATTATTAAAGCACCTTTCTTACCACTACTTTTCTTTGTATTAAAGAAATAACCAAATGACTCTAAAATATCTCTAAGAAGATCAAGTCCAATCGTGTGTTTATTATTTTCAAACCTTCTAATTGCTGTTTTATGTTCTAGTCCTTTTTTCATTTCTAAAGTAAGAATCGATTCACATTTTTGTTTAACAAGAGATGCAAATTTAATTTCATCTTGTTTTGGGAATATTATTAATTTAAGTGTTAAAAATTGTAATGTTTTTTTACTAATTTTAAATGGTTTTTGAAATACTATATCGCATTGATCATTTAATAATCCAATTAAGAATGCTTGTTGTTGCGATTGATAATTTCTTACTTTCGCAAATTTTTTACTATGAGGGTGTTCCATTTTTGATATCTAATAAATAAATACTAGTTTTTTGATTTAATTCAATTTAGAAAAAATGATTTAAATTTTTTCTTATTTTTCTAACGAATAAACTAATTTCATCAATTTAATAATAAAACAACAAATAACTTCATTTAAAAACATGGTTTTAAGAAAAAATTGATAAAAAAATGAATTAACTATTAATAGAAGTTGTATCTATTATTCCTGGTTCAGGGGGAGACTAATCCTTCAATGACTCTTCATCATATAGTTCAACGACAACGTTTAGTTGTTTGTAGAAACAGTGTTCCATGATATCCATCATATTTTTAATTATATAATTTTTAACTTCCTTTATGATATTAATTTCAATATTCAATTCTTTAATTAGTTTAACACTTTATGTATTTACTAGCCTTTATTGAAATTATTACTGGAATTATTTTGACATCTTTAATTTATCTATTTTAATTAGTATATTCTTCATTTCATTATACATATTTCTTTTCTTCAAACATACTCCATTATTATTGTGATCTATAACAATGGTCATATCAAATAATAGACCATCGTTATTCTCCTTATTTATTACATATATCTGGTATTTTATGATATTGTTAATCACTTTTTGATACACTCGATCTCATGGTGATATCATTGTATTTGAACGTTGTTTCATATGGAGATTTTTTTGTTTGATTATATCTAATATGATAATACTAATATTATCATGTTTCTCATTTTGGAATTTTTTTATGACAAATACAAGATAATAGAATATATTCTGCTATTAATATCTTGTCTTTACAAAGTAGATAGTATTTTATTCATTTTTAATATTTTATTTTCCTGTACACATTGAATATTACTCCATCTTATATTTTAGTTAAATGAATAACTTCATTCTTTTTAATATTAATGGATTCAATGAATTGATTGTAGTAGTTTTATCTATAAATTTTGAATTAATCCATCTTCTAAAATATCCACTTGTTTGATTTCAATTTTTTGATATATTGTTTATCATTATTTTCTTTATTTTTATTTTCAATCATTTCTTTGATTATTTGTTTAACTTCTTTGTGGGTTGTTCATACTTCTTTATTGTTTTATGTCGTTATTCTCATTTTATTCATTATATAATATATGATTTATATTATTGAACTTATATTCACTGATTTGATAAATTATTTTTATTTTGATGATGATAGAGTTGATAATGAATCATAATGTAAAATTCATCATTTTAATATATCATTTATTTTATTATATTTATATCATATGATTATATTTATCATATTTTATACATTATCTATGTTGATTCATTCTATATTAAATTATTTTAATATTTCTATTACTTGTTCATGTTTTATTGAGTTATATGATTTGTTGATATCATAATATGAATCTATATATTTTGTATATTTATCTTCTTTCTGTTAATTTAATATATAATTATTAATTATTAATTCTTTATTATCAATAAATTATAATTTACATCATAATTGGTTTTTAATAATTTTAAATGATTCATTAATCATATTAATTCTATTATGAATATTATCTTTTAATAATGATATAAATATTTTCATAATTATATTTATACAATTGATATGATGTTAATTAATAACATCATTCATATCACTTCATTTATTGATTAATAATGTTCTTCGATTTACCATATTTAATTTGATGATTTCATTGAAATTTAAACAATCATTAAATATATTAAGAATATATTCTCTTCAATTAATATAAATATATAATATCAATTCATGATGATTTCTAGTTATTTATTTTCATTATAATTAAATTTAAATCATCTAATGTGATGATGATATTATCATAATTTCTGTATCTTTCGTTCTAAATTATGATTTGTTTTATTTTCATTTATTTTAATTGATTGTTGATAATATTAAGATATTCATTATCAATACCAATGGAATTATTTTTTATATTGACGTTTTTTATTATTGAATTACATTCTATTTTCCATGATTGAGTTCATTTTCATTTTGATATATATTTTAGTTGTTTATTTTATTCTATGTGATATTTTAATATTATCAATATATTCTTTATCATTATTTCATTTATTATTTATTATTTTTATTATATTTCTATTTGTTCATTTTTTTATTTTCTTATTTATCAAATTAATTCAAAACAATACAATATATCAATTAAAATTATATTTGTTTGATTTGTTGTATTTTATTTTCTTCTTGACTGATTATTATTTCTTGTTTTTGATATTCAATGTTTTGTTCTCCTCTTCTATTTCCAGAATTGTCTTTTTCATAATAGTAGTTTTGTTCATTTGTATTGTCCCAGATGATGATGTTGTTGTTCTCAGTATTGGTTGTGTATTTATCATTAATGTCATTTTTTCTTCTTCTCTATTTCTGAAATAAAAAATAAACAATAAATTGTTGATGATTTGATATTAATTGATTTTGTTCTTCATTTTCTCTTTGTGTATTGTCTAATTCTTCTTTTGTTTTTTTCTTCAATCTCATAGTTTTCAATCGCACCTTTTTAATATTCAATGATTTGTTTTTATTTATCTCTTATGTTCTTCTTCAGTACTCTTCTCCAGCTCAGCACCTTTAAGGACCTCGTCCTTCTCCTTCTTCAGCCTCTCATAGCTAGCTCGGAGCATGAGGATGGTTTCATCCTTGCCTCCTACTTCTATGATCCTTCTAGCTTCTGCTTCATTTGTTTTTGGTTGTAATGTATTATTTTATTATTTTAATTTTTCCTTCTTATTTCATTATATGTGGTTTGAATCTTGTTTATTTGCTTCCGTTTCTTCTATTTCTTTCTCAAACTCTTTCCTGACTGTTTCTCGTGCTTTTTGAATAATTTCATTTGATGGTTCCTCTTCTTTTTTGTTTGAAGTTCTTTAATAGTTTCTTCTAATTCTTTGATTTTATTTTTAGGTGTGTTGATTTCTTATTTGTTGCCTTCTTCCTTTTTTATTCTTTATCTTGTGTTTTCTATTTATTTTCTTTTTCATTTATTATTCTTGCAGTTTTACATCTATCATTCATTTCTTTGATTGGATTTTTGTTTTTGATTTCTTCTTCGATTGTTTTAATATCATCACTTGTCCAATCTTTTGTTTTATCTTTGAATTCTTCTTTGATTTTCTTTATTACTTTATTGTTTCTTATTGAATATACTTATTGTAGAGTACTAACAATCTCTTTAACTTAGTATTTTTTTTTTTAATTATTTCTTCTTATTCTCCTTTCTCCTATTCACTTGTTATTCTTTTGTCTTCGTTAATATTTCTTTTACAACTATTATGCATTTTATTAACATTGGAGTTCTTTCTTTTCTTTGAAATTGAATGCATTTCTTGTTTGATTTTCTTTACAAGACTCTATGGCATTACTCAATAGTCATGACAACAAAATTTGTTGTATATTCTGAATTGATAAAAGGAATTTTTTATGAAAAAGAATATTAACAAATCCAAAAAAACAAAAATATTTAAAAAATAAAATTAACAAAGAAAAAAAAATTAAAGAAAACTAAAAAAAACAAAAAAAGAAATTTAAAAAATGAATTTGGCAGTTGAAACTAATGAAATTTTAAATGAAATTCAAAATACATTAAAAACAGTAGTAGAAATAGTACAAAAGAATACGATAAACGAATATCAAATGGTGTTAATATTAACAGAAAAGAAAATAACATTTTATAAACAATATCCACCTAATATAACAGCATTACAACAAGTAATATCGATATATTTATTATTTCTTCACAACCCAATGATATCAGATGTAATTGTAAATTCAATAAATAAAACTATTTTACTGTTACCAAAAACAAAATCAAATCAATTATTTCTTGAACGATTTCTTTTATGTTTACTTCCAATTTCATTTAATAAAAAACCACAAGTAATTCAAAATATAGTTCATTTAATTAATAATATTCCTCTTATGCAAATACTACCTTCAATAACACCATTAATGAAAAGTGATTTATCAGCTTCTGAATGTTTTATTGATGTTGTTTTAACAACTATTTCAAAAGCAAAAACATATGATGATATTTCTGTTATTGATAACACAATAAAACAATTATTATTTTATCTAACACCATCAACAAAAAAAAGAGCATCAAATGAATTAAGAACAGTAACATTTAAAATATTTCAAGAAATTATTGTTAATCACTATTCATTTAATATTCTTAATTCAATGAAAGAATTATTTTTTTATGACCTTCCATCAACATTATTTAAATATCTTCTTTATCCAATTATTTTTAAAGATTCTTTCTCTCAACAATCAATTATTTTATTAACTAAATTATTTTCTTTGGGGATTAAAGATTTAAAAGGTCAATTTGAATGTTATTGGACTTATTTATTAAATGCTTTAGATTTTGTTCTTCATGAAAATGAAGAGGTAATCAAATTTCTTACTATTGAAAGTACTTGTGAAATTATTTTTACATCGTTATTAACAATTTCATCTTTACCTGGTTTTGGATTACTTTTATTTAATAACTATGATTGTGATATATTTAGTAGTAATCTTCTTCAAGACTTTCTTCAAACTTTAAATTCTGTTGGTTCTTTAAAACCTACTCCAAAAAGTTCTAAAATTCAATTATTTTTTGTTCAACTATATATGCAAATATTAAAAAGTCTTAGATATAATACTTCTTCTAATAATCATATTAATATTGATATTATTAAAAAACAATTTCATTATAAACAACTTGTTTTAAATATGTTAAAAGAAGATATTTCTATTCCTCAGTACTTTAGCATTTATTCTAAAATAACATCAGAAACAGAAAATATTGCTTCAATGATTTATCATCTTCCTTTAATTGATCGTTCTAAAATAACAAAATACCTTTTCGATAAAAATAACAAGAGAGAATGTTCAATCTTCTTATTATTATGTTGTGGAGATGATGTTTTAGAAAGTTTTTTTGAGGTTTTAAGAAGAATAAATATTCCAGATGATATATTAATGAGAAAACAATTAATAGAAGATTGTTCACTTCTTTTTGCAAATAAGCATGGAGAAACAGAAGAAAGTGTATTAGAAGAATATAAAGAAATGTTTGGATTAACATTAGAATTATATCAAAAATATTGGAATGATAAAATGTTTTTAACAACAGAGTCATTAAAAAGATATGCAAAAAGTGTTTCAAGTAAAATAGTTGATAATGGAATTCAAACTATTGTAGATGGAGTTTTTAAAAATTGTCCATATTTTATTAGTACCACACCACCAATAAAACCAATGAGACATATTAAAAGATATTTATTTACAAAAGAAAAATTTTGTAATACATGGAAAGATGATAATCAACTTGAAATTATTTTAGAAGTATTTGAAGAATGGTATAATTCAACATCTAATGAATGGCATAATTGGGATGTAACAATTACCCAAAATTTAGTTGATGGAAATTCATTGTTGGCAAGTTATTCAAGAGAAAATCAAAGAAGTACATTTATTCAAAAAATATTATTATGGGAAATGAAAGAGTCTGAAATATTAGACCAATATGATATTCTTCTTAATTCAATAAAAAGTTTAAAAGCAATTGTAAGATTTGCAGAAATATTAGTTACAAATTATGAATATATTAATGAATGGAAAGATATTAGTGAAGTATATGCTATTTTAATTAGTAATAATGTAATATCACCTAAAGACACTATAAAAAATACTAAAAGAATTATAGCAAGTGTATTTAAAAGAAGAAAAACAATAAAAAGAAAAATACAATCAGTTGATACAAATAAATGTGTTCAAAAAATTATGAGTGTTATTCCATTAAAATTAAAAGGTGAACAAATTAATGGATTTTTAATGGCAATTTTAAATAATCTTGTTAATGAAAAAAATGAAACAATGATTAATTCTTATCATATCCTTATTCAACATATTGTTTGTCTTAATATTAATAGATTAGAAATATTTTGGGAACAATTTTTATTATCTGTATTGTCTTTTTGTTTAAAAGAAAATGGAATTAATAATGGTAAAATTGTATTAACTTTTGTAATGTCATTAATTCCTTTTTTCTTTCAAAAATATATTTCAAAACATACTCTTGTTTCTTCTTTCTTTTTATTTGTTGCTTGTCTTGATCAAAAACATTTTGAATTAATAAAAGATAAAACAAAAATTATGTTTGATCTTTTATTTAGTTATGTCTCTTCTATTGACCAACAAAGTATTCCTTCCTTTATTCAAATGTGTTTAAAAAAATATCCTGAATCTTTTGTTGTTTTAACAAGACCTTTTATTACAATTACTGATCAAATTACTTTACAAATTATTATTAAGGATATGAAAAATATTTACGTTGTTATTGGTACTTTAGATTATTTTGAATTTAGTATTATTGTTATGAGAAGAATCTTTTCTTTTGCTCCATTTCCTTTTCATCCTGCTGTTCCTTTATTTCAAGAATTATGTGATGTTGTTAAACTTCAATTTGATTGTGTTCTTTCTAAAAAAGAAGGTCCTGAAATTTTTAGACAATTCTTTACTACTTCTCAAATGATTTTTAAATATTATTCAGCTCATATCCCATCTTCTTTTTATCTTGTAATGGTAGATATTGCTTATAAAAAATCAATAGAATTTAAAGTTTGTTCATTTCTTTTTATATCTTTTTTTTAATTTCTTTCTATCTTATTTCAATTACTTATAACTTTAGGTCGATTCACTTCATAAGATGTATTTATTAACTTTTATTGTAAGATTTTTTATTGATAATTTTAAACGAATAGACTCTATTCATAATGCATCTACAATCCCAGATTTTATTTCTTTAATTATTCAAATGACAGATATTGATGATGAGAATTCAAGAAAAAATTCTAGTTTAATGTTAAAAGCATTCTTTACAATGCTTAAAAGATTTTATCCAGATAGAATTGATTTATTAAAACAAATGGAAGAATTAAAAAAGACTCTTCCAAGTCAAATTAGTTCAGAATTAGATCTAATTTCTCTTCATGATGATTTTTCTCCTAATGCTATAATGATAGACGATGATATGTATGCATCTACTCCTCGAAGTAGTTTAGATTTAAATCGAAATGATATAAAAAAGTCATAATTTAATGATTTTGTGTTAATTTTCACTTTAATAAAAATAAATTCTATAAAAAAAGAAAAAATAAAAATAAAATAAAAAAAATTTGTTTCCTTTCATATTAAAACTCATCACCATGAATAACAAAGGAATATTACCTTCTTTTAATGATGTTTTTTATGGACTAAAACCAGACTTAGTTACTGCAACTTTGAAGTATTATATCAGAGGTATTAATTCTTCAGAAGAACAACATAAATATATTGAAGCAATTTTCAATGGTTTTGCTGTTCGTAAGAAATTACCTGAGTTGTTACAACACCTGGTAACTTCAGAAATTTTAGAGTGTGTAACTACACCTTCATCAATGTTTAGAAGAAATTCAGTTCAATCTAAAGTTATTAAATATTATACTGATCTCGAATTTAATGAAATGTTTGATACATGTATTTTTCCAGCTATATCAGAAATAGTATCAGAAGATATTACATTAACCATAGACCCAGAAAGTGATAAATTTGAGACTTCTATTATTAAGATGAAAGAGTTACTTGAAGGGATTTTTTTAAGATTATTTTCTTTTAAAATGATTCCAGATTCGTTTAAGTCTTTTATGACATACGTTAGTAATGAAGTAAATAAGACCTCTCCATCATTACAACTTGTTAGTTTAAAAAATATTATTTTCTTAAGAAGTATCTCAAATTATTTTTTAAGATGTACTGAAGATAGTTATCATCTTATTTCTTTAAAAGTCCTTTCAACTGTTTTTCAATGGATCATAGGAGATTCACAAATTACTCATTCAGTTTCTGCTGTTTCATCACCTCAAATATGTCTTCCTTCAGAAAAACAAGATTGGAAATCTTTTCTATTCCCATTTGCTGCTGATATTCGACCTAGAGCTAATGAGTGGTTGTTCACATTAAAGAATGATATTCCTTTTGATAAAGTAAAATTTAAATGGGCTTTAAATTTAAAAGAGACAATAGACATTGAAGAAGCTGTATATAAAAAATCAAATGAAATTTCAGAATTTCTTGATACAGCATCTGCATCAGTATTAGCTATGTTAAAAGAAAAGAAAGAAAGTGATGTTGTGTCTCAATATAATGAAATTTTTCAATTGTTACAAACTCAAATCACAAATAATAGTATTACAAGAATCAAGTTGTTAACTGAAATCTCAATCTTACAAGAAAAAAATAAATGTTTGCTTTATTTTAATCATTTGACCTAAGAATATCATTTGATAGATGTAGTGCTTGAAGAACGTTTAAAAGAATTTGAAGAAGAAAGTCAACAAGAAATTGAACAGATCCAGAAAGAAGAAAATAGCAAAAATACAGATTTGTCTCAAGAAAAAATGATAAAAGAATCAAAATTTAATATTAATATTTCTGATCAAACAGTTAAACCATCTAATTATCTAAGTACTAGTGTTGAAGAAGAAAAAAAGATTGGAAAAAGAAATGTTTTAAGTAGGGTTTTACGTTCTTCTATGAGAGAAGATAAATAAAAAAAATAAGTGCATCATCAATTATACATTTTTAATTCACTAAATTACAAATTCATGTTTCTTTATAAAATATTATTTTTTTAGATTAAAAAGATAAAATGACTAATTCATAATGAAAAGGAAATATTCCAGTGACAAACTTATGTGATAATTCATTTTTATTACAGGATTATTTTAACCGTGAGACTGTGTTCTTGAGATTTCGTTTTTGTTGTTAAAAAAAAAAAGGAAAGTGTATTAAGAAAAATATATTAAATGAGTTTTTTATTTGTCATTTCTTGAAACAAAACCAACCTACACTCAGAACATTTCACTTAATGTCTTCTCAACCAGTCTATACTCAACCCCAATATGTTGCTTATCCATCAATGGATCAATATGAACAACAACAGTACGAAGTCCCTCTTGTTCCACAATCCCTTTATGTTCAACAAATGCTTCCAGTTCAAGAAAACAAAAAAAGTGAGAAACATCCAATAATTGGATTGTTTTTCTTCCTTGGCTTTATTTTTCCGTTAATATGGTTAGTTCAAATCATTATATATGCTTTTAAATCAAACCTTCATGTTAAAGTTTGGGGTCTTAGGGCATTGTGTGCATTTTTGTTTTATTGTTTACTCACACTTGTTGGTTTCCTTATTCTTTTTGGAATAAATTTAAACCAATGCTATGAACATCGTTATCATTAGTTCGTTATATTTTCATAATTTTATTGTTTTCTTTTTTCTTTTTCTTTTTTTAAAGAACTATCAACTTACTTTTTTCTAGTTTTATTGATCAGTCAGTACAATAATATGTTAATAGAGGAGAGTGTTTTCCCTATGCATATTAATATTTGAATATATTCGTTAGTTTTTAATAAGTGTCATATAAGTATTATGATAGGGTATTGGTCTTGATAATTTGTTATTCAGTTAGAATTAGATAATTATTTCAATTTAATACGCTCTTCTATCAAATATTATGTCACTATTATAACGTTATTTTTTTATGGTATTAAAAATTGGTTGTACAAATCATTTAATTTATTATAAGTAACTTTACACTTATTTATTAAAACATAATCATATTACAATGTTATTTTAATTCGTTACCTTTATAATTTAAAATAGTGTGAAAGAGTAAATTGATTTAACTGTATCACTCCATTATCTTTTAGATTAAGTTCTTGTTAACTGTTTAATGAGCATTGATTTATTTTGAATAAGAAAAATAAGAGAATAAAATCAAAATGATTCTTCAATTAAAATGCAGTCAACATGATGATTGCTAACAACCCAACAATGGCAAGTGCATTACTTCCATCTATTGATGTTTCTTCACTTTTACTTTGTTCATCAGATTCACTATAAACTTCATTGTTAGGTGTTGGAACACCTTCAGCTTCAAGAGTCATAGCATTAATTTTGAATGTGATTGGTTCGTCTGTTGTTTCTATTCTTTGTATGGAGAATGTTTGTAATGTATTTTTTTCATCTTCATAACTCAATGGAACATAAACTTTAGTAGCAATTCCAGACTTAACTATATAGTCATATGGTTTTAATTCAGTTTCTGTTTGTTGGTTGTAGGCAGATGAGAATAAACGTGTTCTAAATCTCATTGTTTTAACTTGGTCTGATTTGAAGTATATTTCATATGAAAAGAAATTTGAAGCAGACGTATCAATGCTTGATGTTCTTTGTACATAAATAGTATCCCAACAACGA
>NW_001853184.1:15522-16976 GCF_000209125.1 Entamoeba dispar SAW760
TATTTTCATGTTTATTTATGAAGGAAAATTAATGTATAGCAAATTAGACAAGTTTCTTATATCTTTTGTTTTTAGGTGTTTATTATTTTAAGGTAGTATTATCCAACTGACAAGAACTATATGAACAGAATACAATTGTAATATTTGTTGTTTGTATATATTAAAGTTTTAAGATAAAAATAACAAAACGATTTTTTTGTTTTATAAAGAGTGTTTTTGAGGGAATATTTTATATGAAGTAAAACTAATATATGATATGATTAATATAGCCAATAAAGAACACGAATAAACAATAATAACATAATAACATTAAAAAGATAATAAATCAACTAGGTTATGGGCTTACAAACATTAATATTAAAATTTGAAGTATGTTTATTTTGAAGTGTTAATAATAATTTTATATCAATGAAATGTAATAGAGAATGATTAATGGTATAATATAAAGAACATAAAGAAGAGAATATTTATATAATATGAACATGGGATTTAAAATATAACAAAAATAGAATATCTAAAAATAAAAGAATAAGAAGTTGAGAAAGAAATACTTAAATAAAAGAAAAAAAAGAAATATAAAGTAAAGAAGAAAGGTTAAAAAGGAATAGGATACTGTAACGAAGAAGCGATAATGTTTATATTATTTATATTTAGAATATCTAAATAGAATAGAATGTCGTCTAATAGATATGATAAAGGAAAGATAATAAATAATTTATAAGAAGGAGTGATGTTATTCAAATATTTAATGAGGAAAAAGAAATTTATTAGGAAAAAGGATAATGTTTAAAATAAATAAAGAATATATTAAGCAAGTTTTCAAAGAAATAATACTTATTGAAAAAATATCAAAGAGAAGATTATTTATTTAGACCAATGAAAATTATAAATTTATAAAGAAAGAAGTAAGTGTAAAGAACAGTTTAAATCTTTTGATAGATTTAATTTATTTCCAACAACAATAAGAGAATATAAAGTGTTTTTGAAGGATATTGTTTAACGAGAAAATATATAAAAAGGTTATATCAGTGTAAAAGAACTTATTGTTCAAATCAAATAGGGTTGAAGATATTTAAAATTACACCAATGAAATTTAAATCAGAAAATAAAAGATGATTGATTTTATGTTCAAATATTAAGAGTATTGTAATATAACTCAACATTGAAGAATCTTATTAATTGATAAAGATTATCTGAGTTAAAATAAAAACGAATAAATTGTTAAAAAGGATGTTCGAAGAAATAATATGTTCCAAGTGTAAAAAAATAAAGAGAAGTTCAATTTATCAATAATTAAATTAAAATGTTTATTTTCTCAAATGTCATGATTCTAGATAAAAATGGAAATATGTTGCATATAAAATAAATCAATTTAAATTTAAATAAACATAATTTATATTAATTTCATTAAAATTTCATTTGTTTTATATCTTTATACTTTTTTTTAATCAAAG
>NW_001853184.1:17076-21053 GCF_000209125.1 Entamoeba dispar SAW760
GAGATCCATATCCAACAGCAGCAACACAATGGTTCATTATTTTCTTGCATTTTGGTTCATCATAAACTCCTGACTTATATAATTGGAAAGATGTTTGACTAGCATCAATACAAACACCAACAGGAGCATCAGCAATCGCAGCAGTAAGAGCAGTATCACTAATGTCAGCAGTTCGAAGTCCTTCAATAGAAACTTTTACTTTTGTCTTGTCATATAAACATTTTCCATCTTTGCCAGTATAAGGATTATCCTTTTCTTCCATAAGTCCATTTGATTTTACATAATTATAAGATGCTTGAAGAGTTCCTCCATTACATCCATTAGCAAGAATAGCACAATCAAGAATTTGTTGTTCAGAAAGATCAAGGGTTTGTGCAGTATATCCAGTTGTTCCACTTATCAGTAATCGTGATTCAATTGCTGCAACAGCACCAAAAGTAAAACATGTTCCACAACTTCCTTGGTCTTTAATTGGAGTAACTTTTCCTTCAGCCCTCCAATCAACAGAAGCAGGAACTTGTTTATTACTTTTTAAATTGATAACTTCAATATTTTTATTTTCATTTCCAATAATTTGTTTATTTAAAAGTGCTTGATATTCCTCACTAGTTAAAGCAGCATATGGGCCTTCAACAGAGAGTTCAAAGTCATGATTTTTATTAAATTCCTTAACATATTTGAAATTACTTGTAAATATTGCTTTTCTTCTTAGTCTTTCCACAGGAGAGAATTTAAATTTGTATTTAGATTGCCATTGATCAAATGTGATGGCATTTGCACACAGTCCTAACAGAATGACTGCAAACATCAGAAGAATGAAAAATATTCTTTTAAGTTCAATAATCCTTAAAGATTAACTTACAATCAAAGAAAGTATTTTTGTTAATTCTTTTTAATAAATATTTTTTCAATAATCTTTCTTAATATTTTATAACCTCTTAATTACAAAGAACTCATAAAGAAGAGCTGAAATCATATGAAAATAAACGGGATTTTATGAAAAAAAAAAAAATAAAAATTATCAATAAGAAATGGTGGTATGTTATTTTGATAGTTCATTGTTTTGTGTTGGAGTTGTGAGAGTCAGAACGTCAAATGAATGAGTCGTTTCTAAACTCATTTTAAATGGGCTTAATTGCAATAACTTAATAATTCATTTTAACATTAGTTAATATTTACATTTCATTTGTTAAGACTTTGAGCATATAAAATAAAGGTGTCAAAGACATTTTTCATTTTGGATAAACAAATATGGGAAATTATTTTTAATTTATGTAATACTCTATTCATATGGAATGATAATTTCATGACGTCCAAAAATAACTTTAAAATAAATAAAAGATGAAATACAAATGATAACAATGATAATTGATATTGAATATGATGAAATGAATGTGTATTTGTATGATGGAAATGAATATGAAAGAATTGATAGAATGAAATATTTAAAAGAAGAAGAAAAGAAAATAATTGAAGAAATCATTTCCAATGATAAGAAGAATGTGAAAATTAGAAAAGAAAATATTAAAGGAGTAGAAATGATGATTAAACCAGAAAGTAAATTATCAATGATATTCAACAATATTAAGAAAGAAGTAGAAAAGAAAGGAGAAAATGAAAGAATAATCATTTTTATTCCTAATGGAACAAGTCAATGAAATGAAAGAAGAATAGAAAATTCAACAAAACACTGAAGATTAAATAATGTACAAATCATACGGAAATATCATATAATTGAAAGAATACATTCAGAAGAATATAACTAGAAACAGGAATATTAACTATCATCATAGAAACTAAGGAAATAAAATATTGAATAATAAATATAAGAGAGTGTATTGATATAATTAATAAACAACTACATTTGTTTTATTCATTACAAATTATAAATAATAATAAAATAATAAATAAAGAGAAAATATGAATAAATAAAGAAATAATAGTATAAATAAATAGAATGTTAAAATAAGAACAGACAATATTAAAGTAATAAGTTATTAATTGAAATTAAATTTTTATTTTAAGTTATTTTTTTATTAAATTGACGATATTTTATTATTAATCTTTTATCAAAATATTCATCATCTTATTGATTTGATTATATTTATTGAATACTTATTTTATTGATCTTTCTTTGTCTTTGATTCATTTTTTCTTATGATTTAATTAATTCATTAATAATAAAAAACAAACAAGATTATGAATAAATTAATAACCAACATAAAAATGAATACTCTAACTTAGATATACAAAATAAGTGATAATAATTCATTGTTGAAAATTATATATTTCATTAATTTAATCATTTTTATAAATTGTATAATTGATAATACAATCTGTTAAACATTGATGATACCATAAATTAAATGAAAGGACATTTCTATTTATTTTATTTTGATTCATTGATTTATATAATGAATAAGATAAAAGAAAGAAGAAAAGAAAAAGAAATAAATGAGATTCGAAGAAAATAGGTTGAATGAAATTAAAAGAAGAATAATCATTCTTTGTATTCCAACATTGTTGTTATTTATTTCAGTTCTAATGAATCTACCTAGAAACCCATTGAAAGAAATAATGATGGAATGTGTTGTTTATCTTGATTCAATTAAAGATTCATATTTATCAATGATTGTATTTGTTATTTTGAATTTAATTGGATTAATTATTTGTTTGTTCTGATTCATTTCATTCAAAATCATTTATCATTCATTAACTCATAGTTTTACCAATTACATTCTTAACATTAACAGGTGGATTTGTTTTTGGATATTCAAAAGGATTAGTATTAAACATTATTTCACGATTTATAGGTAGTATTATTCCTTATTTTATTGGAAGATATATTGCAAAACGATATGTAATTGATTATCTCAAATCTCATCCTAAGACTGATCAGTTCATTTCGTTATTAAATGATGATTCTACATATTTACTTTGTTTATACAGAATGTGTCCAATTATCCCTTTCACTATTTCAAATTATATTCTCTCCCCATTTGTTGACCCATCTCATTTCTTCATTTCTACATTGATTGGTATAATTCCTCTGATGATTATTCATACATACTTTGGAACTGTGATTCATGACATTGTAGAGATCGTATCAACTCCATCACTCAACTTCACATTTCTTAACATCATTGTTTTGATTGGAATGATTGTATTGACTATTGTATTCTTTGTTGTATTTTCAATAAAAATCAAAGAGATTAGCAAAAATCAAAAAGAAACACCAAAAGAAGTTATTTGGTTGATGAAAGAAGTAATAATTAAAGAATAATAACTGTCAATAATTCTATTGTGTGACTTGAATATTGTTAATTCATCTTTAATATAGAATACTCTTGTTTATTTTTTAATAGAGTCATATTCAAGAAATTCAAAGAAAAGAATAAAAGAAGAGAAATAGTAATAATTATTGAATACATTACCAAGATAATATGATAATAAACTAATAAATTGATTTAACTCTTGTTTATCAATCATAAGAATACAAATACTCATTTGTATTTAAATAATAACATAAAACATAGATAAAATAATATTCAAAATAATGTTTTTATTATTATATTTACAATATTTTAAATGATAAATAATATTATATCATTAAATTAATTGAATCAAGATTTAATTTATTATTTATTTGAAATAATTTATTGTTCTAATTATTGTATAGATATTGTATAATAAAATCATTTCAATTATATTAATTCTTATTGTATTCATTATTCTATAATCTTTAGTCTCATAATAACACATTCTGATATCCATTTTGAATATTTAATAATATATTTATAATAATAATTAATATCATTCATTTTGATAATTTCTAAATGATTCTTTTATTATTTTCCATTTCTGAATCAAGTGTTGAAGTATTTTATCAATTAATAATCAGATATTATTTATAATAAATGGATATGTAATAGAAATTAATTACTTTTATTGTATGAATAGAGTCATATAATATCAAT
>NW_001853183.1:0-2038 GCF_000209125.1 Entamoeba dispar SAW760
TTACTTTATTACTTTATTACTTTATTCCTTTATTCCTTTATTACTTTATTCCTATATTACTTTATTCCTTTATTCCTTTATTACTTTATTCCTATATTCCTTTATTACTTTATTCCTTTATTCCTTTATTACTTAATTATCTTACTTTACAGTACTCCCCCCATTTTTATACTAATTTATTAGAAGTCTTCAATAGTATAGCTGGTTAGTATCTTCGCCTGTCACGTGAAAGACCGGGGTTCGAATCCCCGTTGAAGAGTTCACTTTTTATACTATAATATTTCTTTTTATAAGTATATATATGACTATTTATTATACTATTTTTTGTTACAATAAAATATATATTATTCCTTTCTTATATATATTTATTTTTATTTATTATATTTCTTTTTTACTATATTATTTATATTCTTTATAAAAAGAGTACGACAGTGGCAGGATTTGAACCTACGCATCCAGAGGATAATTGATTTCAAGTCAATCGCCTTAGACCACTCGGCCACACTGTCAATCTGAGTACTATTATTATATGAACCTATATATATATATTTATTTATGTATGTATGTATTTTCTGTTTTTATTATATAACTATCATTATATCAACCTTTATACATCTAACTATATATATATAACTATAACTATTCTTTCTTATATTTTATCCTTTCTTTTATATATATATACCTCTACCATATTTTACTTATATACTTATTATCCTTACACTTTTTATACACCTATTATATATATATATATATTATTTATTATATATATTATATCCTTTATATTATATATCATATATCATATCCTTTATACTTTATATACCTTTAATATCTTACTTTATTACTTTATTACTTTATTCCTTTATTCCTTTATTACTTTATTCCTATATTACTTTATTCCTTTATTCCTTTATTACTTTATTCCTATATTCCTTTATTACTTTATTCCTTTATTCCTTTATTACTTAATTATCTTACTTTACAGTACTCCCCCCATTTTTATACTAATTTATTAGAAGTCTTCAATAGTATAGCTGGTTAGTATCTTCGCCTGTCACGTGAAAGACCGGGGTTCGAATCCCCGTTGAAGAGTTCACTTTTTATACTATAATATTTCTTTTTATAAGTATATATATGACTATTTATTATACTATTTTTTGTTACAATAAAATATATATTATTCCTTTCTTATATATATTTATTTTTATTTATTATATTTCTTTTTTACTATATTATTTATATTCTTTATAAAAAGAGTACGACAGTGGCAGGATTTGAACCTACGCATCCAGAGGATAATTGATTTCAAGTCAATCGCCTTAGACCACTCGGCCACACTGTCAATCTGAGTACTATTATTATATGAACCTATATATATATATTTATTTATGTATGTATGTATTTTCTGTTTTTATTATATAACTATCATTATATCAACCTTTATACATCTAACTATATATATATAACTATAACTATTCTTTCTTATATTTTATCCTTTCTTTTATATATATATACCTCTACCATATTTTACTTATATACTTATTATCCTTACACTTTTTATACACCTATTATATATATATATATATTATTTATTATATATATTATATCCTTTATATTATATATCATATATCATATCCTTTATACTTTATATACCTTTAATATCTTACTTTATTACTTTATTACTTTATCCCTTTATTCCTTTATTACTTTATTCCTATATTACTTTATTCCTTTATTCCTTTATTACTTTATTCCTATATTCCTTTATTACTTTATTCCTTTATTCCTTTATTACTTAATTATCTTACTTTACAGTACTCCCCCCATTTTTATACTAATTTATTAGAAGTCTTCAATAGTATAGCTGGTTAGTATCTTCGCCTGTCACGTGAAAGACCGGGGTTCGAATCCCCGTTGAAGAGTTCACTTTTTATACTATAATATTTCTTTTTATAAGTATATATATGACTATTTATTATACTATTTTTTGTTACAATAAAATATATATTATTCCTTTCTTATATATATTTATTTTTATTTA
>NW_001853182.1:0-1811 GCF_000209125.1 Entamoeba dispar SAW760
ATTTTGATTTAATGAAATTAATAAATGAATATGTTAATTCGAAATTAACAATTATTCTTTCATTAATAAATAATGATTTAATAAAAATGAAACAAGGTATTAACACCATTTATAAATGATTTAATTATCATTTAATTTCTTATTTTACACGTTGTATTATTAAAATCAGATTATATACAATAAATATAAATACAATGAAATTGTTAGTATTTATAATATTTATCATCATTTTGTAATGATGTTCAATATAAATTATTATTTAATTGTGATGAAATATGTTTCAATGATCGTGGTGATAAAAATTCATAAAAAATATATTTATCTGAATATATCGAATCTATAACACAATTGATATCATTACCATCAAAAAGTATGATGATTTGTATTTTGTTGATAATATTTTTATTATATTGATTTTATAATATATTGTAAAACATTTGATGATTTTAATTCTCTTAGAATATCATAAATTATGAATATATTACAAACCTAAATGAACAATATTCACAATAATTGATATATTTATGAAATAATGTTAAATATAATCATTCAGTATATTATTAATAAGTAAATTAATTGTGATTATGATAATATCAAAAATCAATAATAACAATGGATAATTTTGCCTAATATATTGATATTTCATTATTTAATATATTTATTTATCATAATATTATTATCAATTATTATATCACATATTTCATCTTGTTCAATCACTTACTTTAATATTATTTAATCAATTAAAAAATCAAATAATAATGAATAATAAAATTTAATTAATAAAATATTCTTCAATCAGTTCAGAATGTGAATCATGGTGATATGAAAAATAGATAGATATATTTGTGTATCTTAAATGGTGTTTATTTTTACATCTCATTTCATGACAGAGAAACAAAGAAATCATACTATCATATGAAAACATCATGAAATATAATTTAAATACTATCATATAATTAATCATTGAACAATCTGTATGTCACAATGTATAATCAGAAGAATATGAGGTTAATTGTTGAATTAGAAACTTCAACAATAATAATTAATGAAGATAAAAGAAGTATTAATATCTCATATTTTCATCAATTAAAACAATATAACACGGAAAATGATTTAATTTACATTCATGAAATAGATTAAATAAAAATCTATTTGACTAATAAATAATTTATAATACAAAACATTAAACAAACATAAAAAGTAACACAAAAAATAATAGAATTAAAAAAAGAATAAATGAATATAATCATTTTACTTTATTTTTTAATTGAAAAAAGAATATAGTAAATTATTTTAGAGTAAAGTATTAAATAAAAGAAGGAGATGTATGAAATCATAAGAACAAGCCCATTATTTATATTAATTATATTAACATGACCAGTCCATATTTTCCTTACTGTTTATTTTACTTTAACATTATCACAATTAAATAAAATAGAATTAATGTAGTAAAATAATACAGTTTTATTAAAATGAAGAGCTTATTAATTTTCTATATAATTTAAATTGAGATATTATCAATTGAGATGATTAAAAGAATTAGAAATATAATTTGGACAATAGTAGAGTTAATAGAAAGTGTATAGTTAATGTTCTAAAGCATCTTTAATGTCAGATGTATATTGGTCATAGGCATGATTAACATGTTCATTAAATTTTTTATTATTTGAATTAATATAATCTTTTTGGAATGATTTTTCTTTTCGTTCTCTATGAAACTTTTGAGCTTCTTTTTTGCCTCGAGCAAGTTGTTTTTGTAAACAATCAATTCTTTCAGGAGAAACATATCCACTTTGTATCTTTGACGAAGC
>NW_001853181.1:0-3542 GCF_000209125.1 Entamoeba dispar SAW760
AATCTCAAATAAATGTTATATAAAACAACTTAATAAAATTTACTTTTAATGCTTAATATGATGATATCACACTATCGTCAAATTGTACCATAAAAAAATTATTATAAAAAGAAAAAAATTAAAATTAATTTCTAATTTAAGAAAATTGAAAAAATTAAAATAAAATAAAAAATTAATTTTATTAAATTAAAATTAATAAAAAGTATTTAATTAAGTGTTAATAGAACTTGTGTCTATTGTTCCTGCCTCACCGGAGACTAATCCCATCACTGAGTCTTCGTCACGTAGTTCCACAAACATATGTTTGGTTGTGATAGATTCAGTGTTCCATGGCATCCATCGTGTTTTTAATTACATGGTTTTTAATTTCTTTTATGATGTCAATTTCGATTTTTATTTCTTTAATTATTCTAATACTTTCAAAATTTACTAGTTAATTTATTGAAATTAATACTGTATTTATTTTGACATCTTTTAATTTCTCTATTTTCATTAGCCTATTTTTAATTCCTTATACATATTTCTTTTCTTCAAATACCCTCCATTAATATTATGATCTGCCACAATAGTCATATCAATTATTAGACCAGTTTTATTCTCTCTATCTAGTACATATATCTCTGATATTTTATGATATAGTCCATCACTTTTTGATATTATTTATTTGTTCCATATCATACTGATATCATTGTATTGGAACATTGTTTCATATGGGGGTTTCTTGTATTGTTTATTTCATGTATATTTTCTTATTATCCCATATGATAATGCCAATATGGTCATGTTTCTCCATTTGTGATTTCTTATGACCAATGCAAGATAGTAGAATGTGTTCTACTGTGGCTATCTTGTCTTTACAAAGTGGATAGTACTTCAATCTTTCATTTTTTAATATTTTATCTTTCCTGTACCCACTAAATATTACTCCATCTTGCATTTTAGTTAATTGAAGAAATGCATTTTTCTTTATATTGATGTACTTCCATGCATTTATTGTAGTAGTTTTATCTATAAATTTTGACTCGAACCATCTTCTAAAATATCCATTTATTTGATTTCAATTTATTGATGTATTTGTTTGTTATTATTTTATTTATTTTTATTATTTATTTTTATTTTCATTCATTTCTTTTATTATTTATTCTATTTCTATTTCTTTGATTTTATGTTTTATTATTTTTATTTATATTCAATATTCATTTATTTGAATATCATCTATCTAATATCTTATTTCTTATTTCATTATTGTATATTATTACATCACTATTCTAATTATTTCATTAATATATTCATCATTCATGTTTATTATTCATTATTTCATTTATATTGATATATAGATTGTATTTAGAATTACCTACACCAATATATTTTGTATTTATTATTTATTTTCTTATTCAATTTCAATTTTATATATGTTACATTCTATTTTATTACTGATGTTGAATATCTGAAGATATTGATTAATTCATTATTAATTATTGTAATATCTTATATTACTACATTGATCATAATTTATTTCATCTATTTTCTTTATCATCTTTTCTCTGATGATTTTATAATTAAATATATTATTAATTTCATCTGATTATCATACATTTAAATATTTATATAATTTATCTATTTCATTTATTTTGATGTTTTCATTTTAAGATGATATTTGATTAATGTTCTTTATTTATTGTTTTATTTTCTTTCATTTCTTTATTTAATTTATTATTTATTCATTATTTTATATCATTATTCATATTTCTTCATTATTTTATATCATTATTCTCATTTATTTATTATATAATATATGATTTATATTATTGAACTTCTATTCATTGATTTGATAAATTATATTTATTTTGATGATGATAGAGATGATAATGAATCATAATGTAAAAATTCATCATTTTAATATATTATTTATATTCATTATATTTCTATTGTATGATTATTTCATTATATTTTATACATTATTTATGTTGATTCATTCTATATTAAATTATTTTAATATTTATATTACTTATTCATGATTCATTGAGTTATATAATTTATTAATATCATAATATGAATCTATATATTTTGTATATTTATCTTATTTCTGATGATTTAATATATAATTATTTATTATTTATCATCAAGAGATTTTAATTTACATCATAATTGATTTTTAATAATTTTAAATGATTCATTATTCATTTAATTCTATTATGATTATTCTATTTTAATAATGATATAAATATTTTCATAATTTCTGTATCTTTCATTCTAAATTATGATTTAATTTATTTTCATTTATTTTAATTAAATGATGATAATATTAAGATATTCATCATCAATATCAGTAGAGTTATTTTTATGATAATGTTTTTTATTATTGAATTACATTCTATTTGCTATGATGGAGTTCACTTTCATTTTAATATATCTTTTAGTTGTTTCTTTTATTCTATGTGACTTTTTAATATTATTAATGTATTCTTTATCATTATTTACATTAATATTTAGTATTTTTATTATGCTTTCTATTTGTTCCCATCTTATCTTCTTATTTAATTTATTATTTATTAAATTAATTCAAAACAATACAACACATCAATTAAAATTCTATTTGTTTGATTTATTGTGTTTTCTTCTCTTCTTGACTGATTATCATTTCTTGTTTTTTGATATTCAGTGTTTTGCTCTCTTCTTCTTCTATTTCCAGAATTGTCTTTTTCATAGGGGTAGTTTGGTTCATTTGTATTATCCCAGATGATTATATTCTCAATATTGGTTGTGTATTTATCACTAGAGTCATTGTTTTCTTCTTCTCTATTTCTGAAATAAAAAATAAACATTAAATTGATGATGATTTGATATTAATTGTTTTTGTTCTTCATTTTCTTTTTGTGTATTGTTTAATTCTCTTTTGTTTTTTTCTGCAGTCTCATACTTTTCAATTCTACTTTTTTGATATTCAATGTTTTGTTTTTATTTATTTCTTATGTTCTTCTTCAGCTCATCATCATTCTTCTTCATATCTTATTCAATTTCTCATAATTTACTTGGAGAATGATAATTTCATCTTTATTTCATATTTCTGTAATATTTCTATTTATTTTTCATTTATTTTTCCTTGTAATGAATTATTTTATTATTTTAATTTAGAGTTTCTTATTTCATTACATGTAGTTTGAATATTGTTTATTTATGTTTGAATCTTTTTTATTTCTTCTTCAATTCTTTTCTAACTGTATTTTGTGTTTTTTGAATCATTTCATTTGAAATGATTTGTTCTTCTTCTTTCTTTTTTGTTTGAAGTTCTTTAATATTTTCTTCTAATTCTTTGATTTTATTTTGAAGTGTGTTAATTTCTTCTTTGTTGCTTTCTTCTTTATCTTGTGTTTTTATTTATGTTATTTTTAATTTATTATTATTGTTGTTGTTTTATTTCATTTCTTTGTTTTTTGTTTTTGATTCATTTTTCATTTCTTTTAATATCTTCTTCATTTATTTTGTTTTCTATTTGCTGTCTTCTTTGTTTTTCTTTATTATTTTATTCTTATTGAATATAC
>NW_001853180.1:0-1046 GCF_000209125.1 Entamoeba dispar SAW760
AATTTTATTTTTATCTCACTGCATTTTCCTCATTCTCAATTTCCTCATTCTTAGATTCCTCATTCTCAAGTTCTTCTTTCTTTAAATCCTTTCATTTTTCTTTTAACTCCCATCTTTCGTTTTTGTTTTCGTTTTTCTTTTCCCTGTTCTTTTTCCTTCCATCTTTCGTTGTCCTTATGTTAATCAATACAATTCAACATGTTTCTTTTATTTTCTTTAAAAACTGTTCAACTGTACTGACAGGCTTACTGCCATCATTCAATGTATTTTGAATGATACGTATTTTATCAGGTTTCATTTAACTATCAATATTTTTCTTTCATTTATACAACTTTTGTTAGTTATTTATTAGAAAAAACTATTGTTTTACTTCATAAATTTATTAATAACTTCAAAGTTTTTCTAAAATTAGATAACGACTCAGATTATCCATACAAACAATATAGAATTATTCTAAAAATAGAAAACGATTCAGATTATCCATACAAATAATTTATAAAATTTCTAAAAATAGAAAACGATTCAGATTATCCATACAAACATGTCGCCGAAAATGCCGAATATTTGTTGGTAACCACGTCATCCTTTTCGGCAAATCGAGCTTTTACCATCTTAAAATTTTGGTCTAGTGTTAATCCGATGGTTTTTCCTAGCTTTTGTGTAATAAAGGTTCACTTTTCGACGGAATATCAATTTTTTTCGTTCTATTCCTTCTAATTTCAACAAAAAAACGGTAGTTTTTTCAAAAAGGGCATTTTCAAAAATCGTATTTCGAGTAGGGGGGGTCTTTTTGCAATTTTTGTTGAAATTTACCCCGTGTAGAAGGAATTTTCGTTGTTATATAAAACATTTGTATGTTGGGTTTTTGTTATTCTTTTTTGTTATTCTTTTTTGTTATTCACTATTTTTAGGTCATTTTTTGTTATTCTTTTTTGTTATTCAAAGGTAATGCTCAATGATGAAATAATCATGAAAAAATTGTTAAAAAATGAGGTCTTCAGATTACCTCCAAGAACATTTTTTACCTTATAAGTTTTCATAAAACA
>NW_001853179.1:0-1092 GCF_000209125.1 Entamoeba dispar SAW760
TATAAGATACACACATATAGTATAGACTAGTAATAATAAAGTGATAAAGTGATAAAGTGATAAAGTGATAAAGTGATAAAGTGATAATAAGGGAATAAGTTAATAAGGTAATAAGTTAATAAGTTAAAGTGTAGGTAGTATAAGTATAGAAGACAAGAACATAGTATAGTCATATAATCATATAGAATAGATATAAAAATAGATAAAGGTATAGAAATATACATAATAATAAGAACATATAAACATATAAGAATATAATAAACATAAATAACATAATAATAATAAACATAATAAAAAACATAATAATAATAAACATAATAATAATAATATATATAGAATAGATAAATAGATAAATAGATACATAATAATGGAGATGAGGGGTATCGATCCCCTTGCCCTTCGCATGCGAAGCGAAAGCTCTACCAATTGAGCTACATCCCCTAAGGTAATAATAGAGATATAAGAAATGAGAGATATAGGAAAGGAATAGATATATAGAGAAATAGATATATAGATAATAAAAAGTTAAAAGTATATATAAGAATAAGACAATATATATAAGATACAGTTAAAAGAATGCATCCGGTGGGGTTCGAACCCACGCATCTTGCGATAGCCGTTCTTGAGACGGCCCCCTTAGACCACTCGGGCACGAATGCTTCGTTATAGAAAGGGAAAAGAGTAAGAAAATGAATAGGAATAGTAATAATAATAAAAAGGAATAAAATACATAATAAGGTGTACATATACATAAGGGTGTATAAGTTGTATAAGTTGTATAAGTTGTATAAGTTGTATAGATAAGAAAGATAGTATAAGTAGTATAAATACTAAGATACATATATAATAGAAGTAAAGATAATATAGTAAGAAGTAGAATAAGAAGTGTATAAGTATAATAAACATAATAAACATAATAAACATAATAAACATAATAAAGAACATAATAATAAAAAACATAATAATAATAATAATAGAAATAAGAATATAGATATATATAATATAATAATATATAAAGAAACATATAAGTGAAGTGTATAAAAAGAATGCATCCTGTGGGGTTCGAACCCACGCATCTTCCGATAGCCGAGC
>NW_001853178.1:0-1035 GCF_000209125.1 Entamoeba dispar SAW760
ATTACTACTTATACTTTATATTAATGCTAAAAAATTCCATCGCCGGGAATCGAACCCGGGGCACAAACGTGAAAGGCTTGTATGTTACCAACTACACCACAATGGATTACTATACCATGTATATATGCGACTTTGACTTTATTCTTATTATATTTATATTACTTATATTACTTATTAGACTTATATTATCTTTTACTTTATTACTCTATGCTTATGTATATATCTATATGTTTATATTTCTTTATATGTATATTATATATTATATATTATTATTATTATTATTATTATTATTATGTTCTTCTATATTATATTTATATTTATATTTATGTTTATGTTTATGTTTATTATTATTTATGTCTATGTACTTTCCTATATACATCCTTATATATATATATATATTTATTTATTTCTTTTCACACCTATTCTTATCTATTAGTATAAAACTCCTATTTATTACTATTACTATTACTATTACTATTAGTATAAAAATTTTATCTATTAGTATATTACTTGTACACCTATGTATTAATATATTAGTTCTTTACCTATGTATTAGTATAAAAACTGATCCGACCAACCGGATTCGAACCAGTGACCTAAGGAATTCTATTCTACAACTACAGTCCTCCGCTCTACCAACTGAGCTATGGTCGGTATCGATATCTTTATTCTTATTAATCCTATCATCTTATGTTATTCTATATATGACTATTATACTATATGACTATATATGTTATTATGTTATTATGTTATTATGTTATTATGTTATTATGTTATTATGTTATTATGTATATATGTATATATGTATATATGTATATATGTATATATGTTTATATTTATATTCTTTATATACTTCCTCATTTATTATTTTCTTATTACTATCTATTTATTATTACCTATACTTTATCTACTTTATATTATTACTACCTTTACTTTATATTATTACTACTTATACTTTATATTATTACTACTTATACTTTATATTATTACTACTTATACTTTATATTATTACTACTTATACTTTATATTAATGCT
>NW_001853177.1:0-1156 GCF_000209125.1 Entamoeba dispar SAW760
AAGATATTAAATAATTTTTTAATAGTCTTTAATAAAAATAATCATTCATATCTCAAAAAATGTCAACGAAAGTATAAAAATTTATAAGGTAAAAGTTGTTCAGATATTAATTTTAAACAAGTGATTTATTAATAAAAATTTATAAAAAATGATACTTCTATCATGATTTTTTTGAGACACAAAAAATGACTTATCTTAAATATACATCGTTTTTCATATAATATAAAATAATAATTATAATACTGATATATCAAATAAAATAATTGTTTTGTAGATAAAGTATTGAAGGACGTATAGATGAGTAGAGTCAATATTTTTTGTCACTGAGTCAATTTTATCATATCTCTGTAACAAGGTTGTTTTAATGAAAACTTATAAGGTAAAAAATGTTCTTGGAGGTAATCTGAAGACCTCATTTTTTAACAATTTTTTCATGATTATTTCATCATTTTATTTAACATAATTATGTATGAGAAATGAATTGTTTAGAATTCAATTCTGAACAACTTTTACCTTATAAATTTTTATACTTTCGTTGACATTTTTTGAGATATGAATGATTATTTTTATTAAAAGACTATTAAAAAATTATTTAATATCTTTATATCTCATTCTTTAAATTAAATTCTGTTTAACAATTATCTTAATCTGTATTAGTTATTATTCATGATTTATTTATTTTATTTTATCTTCATTATGTATTTCTTTTTAATATTAATCATTATTTTTTTATATTAATATCTCAAAAAATGTCAACGAAAGTATAAAAATTTATAAGGTAAAAGTTGTTCAGAATTGAATTCTAAACAACTCTTTATTTAATGATGTTGTAATGATAAATTGAACGATTTTATTCATCTTTTTAACGTTTGAATTGAAATAGTTTAAATAATAAAATAATATAGTTTTTTAATAGAAAAGATTTTTTGAAAAATGTTGATTTAAAAATAAATAACTTATACTTCATAAAATCTTGATTTAAAAAATGTTATTTCTACAATGAATAACAAAAAATAATCTATAAATAGAACACTATTATTTTAATAATTATTAATATCTCAAATGTACTGCGTCAAGAATTAATAACAACTGCATTTTTTAAGTGCATGATGTAAGGTAATAGATACCTAGTACTTTTTATTAAAATCAAAAAAGT
>NW_001853176.1:0-1088 GCF_000209125.1 Entamoeba dispar SAW760
CTTTTCTAAACTATATTCTTTTCAAAATATATTTAAATTGACGAGGCTTTCACTCTCTCTGGCTCAGCATTCGTTCTGAATTCAATCTAAATTATCTCTTTTAAATATAATTTTTCTTTTAGTTACACTCTGAATAATTTAAGACTAGCCTCACACATTGCTGTATTCTTCTAACCTTTTTACAATTATCCATTTTTATCAACTTGGTCTTTTTCTTTTTCATTCGCCATTACTTAAGAAATCATTGTTATTTTTTCTTCCTTCCCTTATTGATATGCTTAAGTTAAGGGAGTCCTCTTACGATACTCAAATCTTTATTTATTAACTCACTTATAGATATCTGGTTAAAGCTCTTTACTTCTTCTCTCTTTTACCCACTAGCTACTTCTCACTTCTACTAATATTTGCTTTTAATATACTCTTTTATTTTGGATATTGAATATCATATATACCTTGAAGTTCATAAGTATACTTTCAAGCATTCAAAGTTTGGATATTCACATTTTATTGTTCCTATCACTTATCGCAATTCATTGCGTTCTTCATCGCACAGGAAACTAAACTATCCAAAGTAATATTTTATTATACTTTTTCTTTCTTCTTATATTCTAATTCCTTTTATTCTTACTTTTATTATTTTCTTTGTAGATTATCTTATTCTATAAATTTCTTGTTTTATTTTAAAAGATTATTTCTTTTCTTTTAATGATCCTTCCGCAGGTTCACCTACGGAAACCTTGTTACGACTTCTCCTTCCTCTAAATAAGGAGATTTAAATCCATTTTTCTATCTATAAGACAGAATCCTAGAATTTCACCTCTTTATTCAATCGGTAGGAGCGACGGGCGGTGTGTACAAAGGGCAGGGACGTATTCATCTCGAGTTAATGACTCGATATTACAAGGGAATTCCTCGTTCAAAACAAATAATTCCAATCATTTTATCCCCTGTCATGTACGTTCTTTTGAGTTTTCCTTAACTATTTCAATCTCGGTACACCACTTACTATCCCTACCTATTAGACATAGCCTAATAAATAAGGTGTAAATGATAAAATGCTCTCTAGTAACTCCATTGTAGCGCGCGTG
>NW_001853175.1:0-3806 GCF_000209125.1 Entamoeba dispar SAW760
TTTTAATGATATTAGTTAAAAACTATGTTGTTTTTATATACCTCTTGAAATTTTATGTTTATTATTATTATTCTTTTTCTATTTTATTATAGTTTACTTTTAACTTAGCGTTTAAGAATTTAGATTTTCTAGTTCATGTTATTTTTTGGTTATTTATAGAAGAAAACAATATTTTATCATCATTTCTTTGAATAAAATTCTTCTTTTTATCAATTAATTCTTTCATGAATTGTTTGAATAACAAATTTCAAATTTTTTGGTTTAAAAATCATTAATTAACAACTTTAAAAATAACTAACAATTTAATATTTTCATCTTAGAAAATATCAAATTAAGTGTTATGACCAAATACCAGTCTTTGTTTTGATTATTTACTCACTCTAATTTTCTTTAACCAACACTTGCTCTGATAGGAATAATCATTAAAAACTTTATTCATTGAGTAACCAAGAAATGAACAATCTAAACATAACTACAACATTACATTTTTCAATAAGTAACACCTGAATTCTTATTTAACAATAAAATAGCGTAAAAACACAAAGAGTGAATGGCAAATAACAATGCAAGCACACTAACTGTATAAAACAGATAAATTGAATAACTTATAATATTGAAATAAATACTACAATAGAACAAGTCTGTTGATAAGTGCAAGGACACAACTAAAAGCTAATACTAAGTGTAAATATTGAAATGAAATAGATAAATAGAAGTGATAAAGAAGAGAATAACAAGAAAATCAAAAAGAAAGAAGAAAAGCAAAGAAATAATTTTGTGGAATAAATAACAAATTAAAAAAAAGTAGTTAATTAAGTATTAATAGAAATATCTTCTATTGTTCCTTGCTCAGGGGAGACTAATCCCGTCCCTGAGCTTTAAATGTATTTGTTCTTAAACTATTGCCTTATTCTTTGCTTCTAGTTGTTGAACGGTGAGAATTTTCTTTTCTCATTTTTGATATGGAATCGAGTATTTTAAATATCAATTATTTAAATATTCATTATTTAATTTCTTTTTAATTTCGATGAGTATTAAAATTCTTCTTTATTTTCTTATTTTAAGAAGAGTATATAATTACTACTGTGCTGCTTTGGGTTAATATTCTTTTTAGTATCAACCACTAGACCTTTTTTTTGATAATCTTATATTATCAAATATATTTGTATCATATTAAGTAATAATATCATCTTTATAAATACCTATTCGTTTATTATCAATGATATCCCATCATTGTACATAATAAACACTGCTATTCTTGAAGTATTGATTATGATGTTTTTCTAACCAAATATAATATTATAACCAATCCATAACTGGTGTATTTGAATGATGATAATATTTTAGGGTTCTGTGTTGTGTATCTGATGTGATACCTTCGAATCATAAAGAAGAATATAATAATAATAAAATTAATAACATTTAATTTAATGAATAAAATGAAATGACGTTTATTAAAATAATAGAATGATAAAATAATAAATAAAATGAGTATTATAAACGTGTATTTAGTTATTTAATCATCTGATTTTGATCTGATATTCATTAAATTAAAATGGAAGAGTTAATAAACAAGAACACTCATTTCTTTAAAGAAGAAATAGAAACACTTCCAAATATTCAACAATCAATTGATGATACTACTAAACAATATCATTATTATTTAGGAAGTATTAAAAATGAAATATTTGAAATAAAACCAGATGAAACATATTCAGAAGCTATTAAAAGAGGAGAAGGGATATTTGATAGGATTGATGAAACAGAAAGAAGAAGAAAACTAATAATAGAAAAAAGTCAAGAAACAATTAAAGTAGTTGAAATAATAAAGAATCAAATGAAGAAGATAATAGAAGAATGTAATTCAGATGAAGAAATACTAAGTACAACACGAAATGAAATAATAGATAAAATCATTTCAATTGAAGAAATGGTAATGAAAGATAAACTATTCAGAACACCAAAAGAAAAAGATAAAATCACACAAGAATTTAATAAGAAGAAAGAAGAATGGAACACATATTACAGTGATTATTTTGAGAGGAAGAAGATAAAAGAAGAAGAGAGAAAAAGAAAAGAAGAAGAAAGAAAGAAACAAGAAGGAGAAAGATTAAGAATAATGAAAGGAATGAATACAATTGAAGAAATGAAACAAATAGAAGAATGGACAAATAGAAAAGTATCCAATATACTATTTGATTCAGATATTGATGATTGGAATGAAGATACATCAGTATTTGATCAAAGAATAATAAATAAAGAACATATAATAATTATTATTGAAGATACAAATGGAAATAAATTTGGAGGATATGTTAATGTGAAAATTGATAATGTTGGTAGTTGGATAAATGATCCAAATTCATTTTTATTTTCATTAGAATCAAAAGGAAGAATAAAAGGAATGATGAAATTTGATATTAAAGAACCACAACGTGCATTTTTTTTATGTGATCAATCAAGTGATAGGTTGTTTATATTTGGATATGGAAGTGATATTGGTATTGATAAAGAAAATTATAAAACAGAGTCACATTGTAATCAACAATCATATGAATATAAAGGAATATCAAATGCACTTTGTGGAAAACAATGGCCAGAACATTTCACACCACAACGAATCATTGTAATTGAAATGAAATGATTTTTATTCATTATTATTTATTTGAAAACTAAAAACTAAAAAAGAATAAAATAAAATCAATAAATGAATATGAACAGCCATTTCTTTCATCTGCCAATGAACGAAATGGTGAATATAAAAATGGACATATTTCATTCTGGTTTTATTTTTATTTCATTTGAAATACTCACACCCAATGGGGGTGTTAATTTAATAAATAATAAAAAGAAATAAGAATAAAAAATAAATAAAAATATAATAAAATATTTATTTGATTCTTTTTTATTTATTTTTTATTTTATTTATTTTATTTATTTTATTCTTCTTCTTTTATCTTTATATCTATTATATATTTCTTATTTTATTATTTATGTTATATTCTTATATCATTTTATTCTTATTTTATATTTATTCATTATCATTCATTTCATATTAACAATGATAAATATCAATACAATATATAATAAATAAATGATATAAGATAAACAACAATAAATAATAATAATAATAAAATATAAACAAACAATACAAACAAATATAAAATGATAAAAAGATCATCTAATATAAAATAATAATAACAAAGAATAAAAAGAAGAAATGAATGATGTTTAGAAAAGAAAAAAATGAGAAAAAGAAGAAATGAGTGATGTTAAGAAAAGATAAAAATCAATATAAAATATAAAATAAATATAATAAATAATAAGAATAAAAATGATTATATCTTATTTTATTATTATATTCTTCTTTATGATTCGAAGGTATCACATCAGATACACAACACAGAACCCTAAAATATTATCATCATTCAAATACACCAGTTATGGATTGGTTATAATATTATATTTGGTTAGAAAAACATCATAATCAATACTTCAAGAATAGCAGTGTTTATTATGTACAATGATGGGATATCATTGATAATAAACGAATAGGTATTTATAAAGATGATATTATTACTTAATATGATACAAATATATTTGATAATATAAGATTATCAAAAAAAAGGTCTAGTGGTTGATACTAAAAAGAATATTAACCCAAAGCAGCACAGTAGTAATTATATACTCTTCTTAAAATAAGAAAATAAAGAAGAATTTTAATACTCATCGAAATTAAAAAGAAATTAAATAATGAATATTTAAATAATTGATATTTAAAATACTCGATTCCATATCAAAAATGA
>NW_001853174.1:0-5534 GCF_000209125.1 Entamoeba dispar SAW760
TTTGTTTGGATTATGTGAATTACATTTAATTAATGCAAATGAAATAGATACACTTGGAAATATAGTTATTGAATTTATGAAAAGAGTTAATGAATTGACACCAGAAAATGTCGAGTCATTGTATTCTCTTATTCATATTATTTCTGAAGTCGATTCTTCAAATGAACTTGTTCCTTCTATTGTTTCACTTGCAAACAACCAAATCATTCCATGGATTATTTCTCATCAAGAAATATTGATTCAAGATGAAAGTAATTTGGAAAAATATGATTTCCTTATTCTCGTTCTTCTTGTTTTGTTTTGCAAAGTACCCAAAACACCTTCAATTGAGAAATCAGTAAAAGAAATCTTAAATGTTTATGGAAATGATGCAGGTGAAATTACTGACTATTGCAACAAATTATTAAATTAATAGTTCTTTTTATTATATTTCTGTTAATTGATATTTTTCTTTTACTTCACTAATCCTTAATTCATTTTCATTAACAAAAACAAGAACAAAAAGTGGTAAAATTAGATGGGAAAAACTTCACTTTAATTGGTTAATCATATAATACATATCGAAACTTGGAATAAATAAATCAAAGTCAGAAGAAATGTAACTGTTTTCAATCTTTCTTTTTGGTTTGATTGTTTGGAGCTCTTCATCAGTTAATGGGAAAGAGGTTTTAAGATTTGGTTTAAAATTAAGATTGGTCATGCTTAATATAGGTTTAGGTTGATTTTTTGAACGTTTTCGTGATTGTTTCATCGTCACAATTCCAGCATTTTCGTTTTCATTAAAGTCTTCTTCACAATCATATTTTTGTAACATTGATTTTCTTGACCTTATTGTTTTATGGTTTTCATTTCTAATAATTTCAAAAATGTCAAATAGTTCTAAGTCATCCAATTCATAGGAATTGAAAGATGGTTCAACTTGATGAAATTTTTTTATTGACCCTGTTGTATAAGAAGTTAATGTTGTACTCAAACTCATTGCTTTTTCAAATAAATTAAGATCAATGAATTGCTCGAATGGTTTGTGAGTATCTGGATCAACCGTTCCATTTGCTATGTCTTGTGCAATTTGTTTATTTGGTTTTATTCCAAGAATTTCATCTACCATAAAACTTAATTCTTCAGGGACTTCATTTAAATTGACAACTTCTTGATCAACTGGATTATAAACATAAGCATAATTGAATGTAAATATGGCATTTCTGACATTTGTTAAATACTCAATTTTCTTTTCCTTTGTATCTAGTTCAGCTCCATGAGTTTCAATAAGTTTAATTAATGCCTTTGAGATTGATGGTTCAGATTTAATAATTTTCATTGCTTTTTTAATACCAACCTTTGAAATATTTTTACAATAATCACACCCAGCTAATACACAAGAATACACTAACATATTTCTTGTAAAACCTTTGAAATCAGTTTTGTCTAAATCACTTGACAAAAATTCTTCAACTGTTTCATCAAATTTATTGAATTTAAATAGAATTCTTTTGCATCCATGAACTATAAGGTCACTGTCTTCACAAATAATAGCATCAACATATCCTATTTTACACAGATAACCTAGTTGTGGGTCAGCTTCGAAAGGAGCTACAATAGACTCAACACCAATTTCATTTAAACTTTGAATAACTGCACTTGCCATCCAAGGAAGTATCTCAACTGCTTGACCATATGCCCTTTTCCTTTCGGTAATATTAATTGTAGTGTCTCGTGCAGTTTTTAAATTTTCATTTCTTTTTTGTTGTCTGTCATTTTCTGTAGTAATTTTTGATGGTAAACGAGCTCCATCAAAAACAAAAATTGGAGTAATTTCATTGTTAAGTAATGTCAATGCCCCTTTCACACAAAACGATGACAGACCATTTGTTGGAATATTTTCACAAAGTTCTTCAGAACATGAAGCAGAAGCACGATGAAGCCAAGCATACCCATCAATAGCAACACGAATTCCTTTTAATTCTTTAAGTGTCCTTTTTCTACAAACAGTGTTTACAATACTTTTTAATCCAGTAATTCCCATGATTTACATTTTGTAGATTCTCTTCTTTCTCTGGAATTTTACTCATTTAAATTCCAAAGATTGAGGCATTGTCATTTTATTATAAAATATAATATAAAACTATTTTAAAACTATATCTGGAGATTGTATCAAAATCACAAAATGATAAAAAGAAATAAATTAAAACATGTTTTTAACATAAGGATAACAGTTTATCCGATATGGTATCAAAGATAACAGATATATTTTCCCCAGTCATAGCACTACATTCGATATTTCCAATGATATTTGAATTAGACGAATGAATAAATTCATTAACTGAAGCAGAATTTACTTGACGAGAAGATTTTAAGTCAGACTTATTACCAATAATCATAATCATTACATTATTAGAAGTGTTTTGTTTTAATTCAGCAACCCAATCAGTTACTGCATTAAATGTTTCCTACAAACAATAAATATATTATTTTAATTATTATTTGAGAATTTCCAATAACAAACCAAACGAGTAATGTCATATACAAGAAGTGCAACTGTAGCATCTCGATAATAAATTTGTGATAGTGAACGATAACGTTCTTGTCCAGCAGCATCCCACATTTCATATTTGATGATTTTATTTTTATAAGAAATTGTTTTTGTATTAAAAGCACACCCAACAGTGGCTGTTTGATTTGTGAATTCGTTTGTTATCCATCGATGTAAAATACAAGTTTTTCCAGTTGCCATTTCACCAAGTACAACAATTTTAATTCCTTTTGATAATTGTTGAGAAAGAGGTAATGTCCGTGACTCATCGTTTTTGATATCAATCAATTCATCATGGTTTGTTCCACAACAAGACATTAAAATCTTCCTTTTTCTTTTTTTTCTTTTTAAGTTCTTTTTTTTTTACTATATATTTATTATATTTTTAATAAAAATTAACTATCTTATCATCATTTATGATTTTTTTCTATCAAAAAAACTATAAAATAATTTTATTAAACAAAAACTATAAAAATAGTATTATTATAACAAGCAATAAATTACTCTTCATCCTCTTCATAAAGGGAAGGAGTTTCTGAAATAAGATTTTTATTTGTTTCTTCTTTAATAAATTCATCTAAACAAACCAATATCTCAGAAAAATCAGGTCTATCTTCAGGACGAGTTTCCCAACATCTTTGCATAAGTTCACAGTATGCTATATGGTTATTTTGAGGGATGTCAGGTCTAATTCCAATTTCTCCTACTTTTTCAATTAAATGGAATCTTGGAATATCAGGATAAGGGTCAGCTCGAGCTAAGAATTCCCACATAACAATTGCATAACTATATACATCAGCTTTTGTACTAACAGGTTTTCCTTTAAGCATTTCTGGAGCTGTCCAGGCTAATGTTCCACAAACAGAGTTTGAATGAAGACCTTCTATTGATGTCATACTTAATCCAAAATCACTTACTTTTACTTTCCAATTATCATCAACTAATAAGTTATGAGACTTTAAATCTAAATGAATAATTGGTGGTGTTAACGAGTGAAGATAAAACATTCCACTTGCTGCATCTTTTAACATTTTTAATCTTCTTTCCCAATTTATTGGAAGAGTTTTGTTCATTAAAAGTGTATGTGCTGACCCTCTTCTCATAAGTTCCATAGCAATAAGAATAAAATTAGCATCTGTCCCACTTCCAAAGAATTGAAGTACACACGGATGTCTTAATTTTTTCATTAACTGGACTTCTTTAGTAAATTGTAGAACACTGTCTTGTAACATATTTTTTGTTGGAATTAATTTAACTGCAATTTCTTGTCCTCTCCATAATGCAGAATAAACATCTCCATAACTTCCTGATCCCATAATTTCTTCTAATACAACTTCATCTGGGTTAATATATTCTCCATCTTCAGTTTTCTTTTTTGCTTTATTAAATATTAAAAATCCTATAACAACTCCAACTAATAACACTCCAAAGATAACAACAACTACTACAGTTAAATAACTACGTGATTCATGAGGTGAATCATCATGAATAACAAATTCAAGTTGTTGTTTGCAATAATCAATGAGATTAATAGAAATTGTTATTAAATATATTTTTCCTTCTTCTTCTTCAATATTAAATGTTTCAGGGAAAATACAAATCACATTTCCACCTTGGACTTTTCCTTTTAAAATTGTTGAATTTAATGAATTCTCTTTGTCAGTAATTTTACATAACGCACCTTCTGTTGTTACCATTCCTTCACATCCAACCATTAAATAATATCTTCCAACATTTTCTATAATTGATGCATTTACTAATGTAATATTGTAATATGTAAACACAATATCTTTATTTACAAGGTACTGTTCATCAATTCCAAAATCCCGAAATCTCACTGAAATAAATGAATCTCCTTTCTTTAATCCTTCTGGTGATAGGCATGTTCCTACTTCTTCTTTTGCTGGTAACATTGGACTACATTCTTCATCAAAACAACACAAATAACGATACTCTGGATACATTAACTTACTTATAATTGAAACATTTGTTCCTCCTTCAATGGGGCCTAAGCTAGGAATTATACGGGTAATTATTGGATAAAGAATACGATATACTATGGTAATTTCTATTTCACTTACACAAACAAGATTAGAATACCCAGTCAGTTTCATTGAGTTAGTTCCATTAATAAAAGTGTTTCCAAATGGTGAAAGAATAAATGTCTTCTTTATCACACATGATTCACATTGGTCATTCCAGGTTTCTGCTGATATAGTGAATTGTGTTGGATTATTATTAATTAATAACGCAAATTTAGTTGGTGGACTATATACATCATAATATGTTGAAACATTCATTAAAAGTTCTTGTGATGTAATAAATGCTCGTGGCGGAAGAATTAAATCAAATGTCAATTCATCAAATAGAGTTGTTCCTGGATCATTTGAACAATCCAAGTAATTACTTTTAAATGAGAATTTATCATATGTTTTACATTCAATTCCATCACATTGATCAGCTTGTTTTGTCGACATAAATTTGAAGTTTTGTGTGAATGAATAAGACAATGAAAAATAGAAGAAGATGATCAATTTGAAATGAGGTAGCTTTGTCATGATAGACACAGTATAATTAATAAGTTATAAAACTAAAAAAAAATAACAAAATAAATAAAAAAATTGTGATTATTGCTTGTCATTAATCTCCACCCAATCAAAATTAAATTTTTCTGGTACTCCAACATGAACATTTTTAAATTTTTCAGTCCATTCAAAAACTGGTTGTCCTTGATGGGTTGGTCCTGAAATAGCATAAGTGAGATGTGGATTAGAAGTAGAAACTATTTTAGCATCAATAGCTCCAAAAGCATTTGGTTTATCAGCACGAAGATCATAACGAGAGGCAATAGATTCTTTTGGATCGTTTTTAGAAAATTCATCGTTTTGGTAATCGTTATATAACATAATACGTTTCATATCTTCTAAACTTTGAACGTTTTTAACATCTCTATTAAAAATTTTAGCACGACTGCAAGAAGTGTATTCGTCGTGATCCGTTGGAT
>NW_001853174.1:5634-21747 GCF_000209125.1 Entamoeba dispar SAW760
TCAAATGAAACATTATATGAAGGCCACATATTTGTTTTTCTTCTGAAATTAAATATTCAGTAACATCATGTGATTTCATTAATCCAGGCATTTGTTCACAAATAAATAATGACTCTAATTTATTTTTTTTCCATGCATTTACATCAAAAACAATCCATTGATTATCGTAAGTACCTGAATTATAACCCTTAATTAATTCAACAAATTCTTTTGCTGTTCTTTCATAATAAAGACCAGATAAAATACGTTGCCATGAGAGTAATTTATCATTAATATCTTCATAAATACTTGAATCATGAACCGAATTTGTTGTTTCTGCTACAAATAATTGTGTGTCTTCAGCATTAACAGTATAGTAATCATCTTTTGAATGAATAAGTCCTGGTGATGATGAGAAACTCATTTTAAGTCTTCTTCCTCCATAAAACAAATCATAAACTTTATAAATTCTCAACATTGCATAATATCCTCTCCATGTTCCATGTGCAAAATAAACTTCATCTCCTACTGCACGAACTAATGCACTACATTCATGATAAATTCTATCAGGAAATGCTTTTCTCATATAGACAATTGACGTTTCTGGTTCTTTTCCTGTTTTATAAAGCTCATTTAAATTTTCTAAATCTCCAACTGAAATTAACATATAAAGTTCAATTTCTGGAAGTTCTTCTTCTGCAGGAGATGCTGCCATGTATCCATCTACTAATCCATTAAATTGATATTTAATAACTTTTTGTCTTCTCCAATATTCACTAGTATTTGTTGATGATTCTGTCTTAAAGAAATCAAGTTGTTCTTGCATTTTATTAATTAATGTATCAGATGGTTGACCATTTTCATATTCATTTGCTTTGTAGTTAGTCCAATACAAATACATATAGTGATGTGTTAAATATGCTTCTAAATATCCTAAACAATATGACTGTTCAGTCTCTTCTAATTTGAAGTTACTTCTAATATATAATTGTCCCCATCCTGTTGTCTGAATAGTGTCATCATAATATCCAACAGCACAAGCATCTCCAAATCTACCAGGAACTACTTTGTATGTCCCTTCAGATTTGTGAAGCACAGAGTAATAAGTACTTGCACTAACTAAACTAATTAATGCTAATACAAGCATCCTTGTTTATACTTATTTTATAAGTTCTTTTACATTTTCTTTTCCCTTCTAATAAAATCTTCTTTCAATATAGAATTTTCTTTGATTTCTTTTTTTTTTTAAATGTAATATATAACGTTTTTATGAATGAAATAAATTAAAATTAGTTTTGTGTTGTGGAGTAAGTAAAATTTGTAAATAACTCATTTGGTACATCTTCACCTCCTAATGAAAGTGACTCTTCAGTAATCTCTTTATAGAAATAACGTAAGTCTGTAGATGAAGATAGTTGTGGAATATAATCTGGAAGTATTTTTTTAGCAAATAAATTATCCCAATGAATGTCGTGAAGCCAGGGATGGGCTTTAATTGCCTCTGCATCATGAAGACGTTCAATAGGATTTTTCTTTAATAATTGAGAAATTATGTCGTGACATTCCAAAGAAATTTCTGTCTGTTCTGAGAATGTAAGTTGGTTGTACAAGATGTTATGATATAGTCTTTGAATGTTTTCATCATAAAATGGTACTGTTCCATATAACATTTCATAAATTAAAATACCTAATCCCCACCAGTCAACTGCATTTGTGTATGCAACGTTTTGTATAACTTCAGGAGCAAGATATTCTGGAGTACCACAAAATGTTGCTGTTGTTGAGTTATCAGAAATACCCATTTTACTCAATCCAAAATCTGTTAAACGAATATACCCATCAGCACAAATCAAAATATTCTCAGGCTTAACATCTCTATAGATAATACCTTGATTATGTAAATGTTCTAAAGCAAGTATTATTTGAGTGGCATAAAACTTTGTTCTTTTTTCATTAATGGTTTGTTCTTTTTTCATAAGAGAATACAACTCACCACCAGGGCAATAATCGATTACATAATGAAGGTTGGCAGGTGTTTGAAATGAACAATACAAATTTACTAAAAATGGGTGTCTTACTTTTGCTAGAATATTTTTTTCTTCTAAGGAATGTTCTACTTCATCACGTTCTATTACTTGTTTCTTTGGAATAACTTTCATCGCAAATAGTGTTTGTGTTTCTTTGTTTTTGACTAAATAAACTTTACCAAACGCTCCTTTTCCAATAAGTGAGATGATATCAAAATCATCTGAACTGACATACTTATCTTCAGATTTCTATTTCATAAATCATAAATTTCTTATTATTATTAAATAACAAACATCCAATGATACATTAACCCTATCCGATATCTCTTTTAAACAACTAATCCAATCATTCATATCTTTTTCATCAGCACAATTAATATAATATGTTCTAGACGGAGTAACAATTTTAAATACATAATTATGTTTTTTATATCTTCTCACTGGTTCAATACATGTTGCTAATTCAAGAGGAATTTCACCCATTTTAGAAAATAACTATTTCTAAATACTTTTTCGATTTTTTTATATGAATATACCATAGAAAAATAAAAAAACAAACCAATTGATCTTTATAATAAGATAATGTTGTTTGGTCAAACACAAAAAATCTTCTTTTCCAACTCTTCCATTTTCCCCCTTCTTTAACAAGCCAACCAGTTTTTTTGACAACATGATCAGTTGACATTTCTCTGAAATTCTTCTTTTTTTTAAGATTTTTTCTTTTTTTGTCTTCTTTGGATATAAATAAAATGAGATTTTCAGTAATTACAAAAAAAATGATTACAATCTGAATCTTAAGATAAATTAAATCTTCATTTGCACTAAGGTAATGAAAAACATTCTTGACTCATATAACTAGTAAAATCTGCCCATGTAAATTTTAATGGGTACAACTCTTCATGTCCAGGAAAATGACCATTTTCCTTATAATAATCTACTAGTTCATCTTTGTGTTTCCAAATATTACTTAGCCATTGTTTAAACTCATTTTCATCTTCAGGAATGTCTTTAACGTCAATACGATTTACATTCATATGAATATTAACACCTTCACCAGGACAGAAACAAGAAGCTAAACTAACAGTGTTTGGATAACCTAAAGTAATATCATAAACATAAGGAACAACATTTCTTAATTGTTTTAATGAAACAAAAAGTCCTGTGTGTCTTGGGTTTAACAAGTTCTTATAAATAGGTAATTTATGTTCTAAACAATATTTTTGTGCTTCAACAATTTTTTCAGGTTTTGCACGAGTACCCTCTGGGAAGATAATAAGCCAGAAAGGATAATATTTATTTCTAAACCGTTTAAACGTTTCATTGATATGATGTTGATCTAGTTGAAAGTTTCTTTTAAGATAAATACTATCCATCATATAAAAACCAAATCCAATGAAAGGAATCTTTTTTATATCATCTTTCATAAAATATCTCATTGAACCAATTCTCCCACATTTTGGAGCAACTAAACAAACTGGAACAAAATCAACCCAATGACTGTGATTACTAATCCAAATGGCATTAGCGTTTTCAATCATTTTATCTCCAGAGACATAAATTCTATTACCATTAATATAATAAAATACTAATGGAAAATACATCATATATACTTCTGTTACTCTTTGAAATATCCATTGATATAATGGACGATATAAAATATATATTGGTAAAATAATAACGTTAATAATTAATAATATTGTAATTTGTATGAAAATTGACATTAAAAATCCATATGCAAAATATATTTTTAATCCCCAACATATTTTATTTATTAATTCATTACACTTCATTTAGTATTTTACTTCTTCTGTTTTCTTTTTTAGTTTTAATAACACTTTTAATAACATAAATTTTGTTATCAATAGTTTTTTGTTAAAAGAGTTTTTAAGATTCTTAATTTTTAGTTTATTATAATATAATGGGAGAACAACAACGAATTACTCCTCGTGTTTATTTTTCTTTATTAATAATTTTTATGGCACTATATTCTATTTATATAGGAACAACAATTTATTCAAATGGAACAACACAACAACCTTCAAAAAAATTACCATCAAAATATATGTTTTTATTAACCAATATTATTGTTGGAATTTGTGAAATTCTCATTGGACTATTTGGTATTATTGCATTTAGTGTTAGAGGTAAATATTTTCTTATATTATTGTTAGTTGGAGTTATAATATCAACTTTCTTATTATTCATTATAACAAGTTTCTACGGAATAACTTCAATCAGATTTGATTATTTAGATACAATGGGAAGTGATAATATGATAACTATTGAATATGAAGTTTGTTATATAGCTTTTTCTTTTTTATGTTTTAACTATTCTATTAAATATTCATTAAAATTAGAATAATTGTTGTGGATGGAAAACTTTAAAACTATATGGATGTGGTTCACCAATAGATTCTCAAGAAACTTGTTATAGTTTAACGGGTGTTGGTTATGAAAAATTATTAAAATCTACCTTCTCTAATCTTCTTTTTCAATTATTATTTTTTGTCTTCTATCTCATTGAGGTAATTGATGAATTAAATCAGTTAAGAAACAAACAGAAAGAAGATGATATGTATGCAGAACCTTTTATTGATCCAGATAATGAATAGTATTTAAATTTGCATTTTATTAACTATTTTATATAGTTTAATTTACTATAAATTATATCATTTAAAAATAAAAAATAAGGAAATGAGAAAAATAATGATTATCGTGATTCTGAACCGAGATTATAATGTACGAGTACATCTGCCCCTTCTTTGTATACTTCATACCCATAACCAGGATTGAGATAACAATATTCTACGAATAATGGAGTGTTTCCTAAAGTATTTGTAATATCTTTGTGAAGTGCAATATGGGTATCTTTGACATCGCTCATTGCAAATAAGAATGCATCAACAACATCTTGTTTAGGTGCTGGAACTAATACACTTATTCTAATAATAATTAATATAATTAATAAAATAAGAAATAAATAATAACAAACTTAACAAATCCTTCTGAACTAACTATGACACATAAATAGAAATATGTATAAACTGGAGGTAAATTGGTTAATATTTCTACAACGTTAACAGGTATTGGTGGGAATCCAAATGTAGTAAATGCAGAATGTACTTTGTCCATTCTTGATGAAATAACACCATCCAATTTAAATCTAAATTCTGATTGTCTAGGTGGTGTTGCTCCCATATCTCTTCCCATTTGACAAAGATAATTTAATCCATGTTCTTTAGCCCATGTAATAAGTCGTTCAGCATATTCACATTTATCAGCAGTGTCTCTAATAACATCACAAACCAAATCACCTTTAAAGAACCATCCTCCATCCATACCATTCATTACACTCATATCAATCCAAGAACCAATTTCAGATGGATTAATTTGACATCCTAAATTATTTAAATGATCAATTTCCTCATCAGGTGCACCAACATTCCAAAAGAAATCTACCATATTTTGAATTAAAGCACCTTGAGGTCCAAATACTCTCCAACTTAATTTTTCAGTATTTCCTGATACAACAAGCATAAATTGAATTGATTGACCAACTTCAAGAGCATCTGATTGAGGAGTAGAGTCCATCCAATATTTCCAAAATTCAACAACGTTTTCTCCTTCAACTTGTAGCCAAGATATTTTAGCTTTAATTTTGTTAATATTCTTTCTTCCATCACATTTTTGGTTGAAGTGAATTTTGGAATATTTTACAGTATCTGCCATTGGTGGGATTGTTGCAGTGGCTGGTTGAGTTGAAGTAGAAGGACCAGTTGTAGAATTGTTTCCTTGTAAAGTAAATTGATTTTCAACTTTAGGGACATTAATAGGAGTTGTTGATTGAGCAGTAGGGATAGAAGAAGTATTTGAAGAAGGAGAAGGTTTAGTTAATACTTTTCTTACAGCATCAAAGAAAGTAGCATGATCAACAGAATTTTCTGTAACAATATAAAATACACGAGACCCTTTTGTGTTTCTTGAATTAATAGAAAACATAAACTTTTTATTTTGTGATACATCTCTTGTTTCTGTTCCTGGAGGTAATTCAATAAATCCTTTTGCTTCTTCAGCTGTTTTAGAAGCAAAATACCATAACCGATTTTCTTTTAATACAAACCATCTTTTTTTCCATGTCTTTACAGATCCTCCTTGCTTCTTTCCCCATCCTTCAAACAGTGCAGGTCTTAATGATTCAACACTGATTTTCAATTCTTCTGACATTTACAATTTATTAACGATCTTAAAAAGTTATGATTTTTTATTAATGTTATTTTTTTTTTAATTTTTTTGTATTTTTATTCTTAATTCCTTGAAAACTATTCTTTTCATGTTATTTCTTTTATTAGTTTTTGCTTTAGTTATATAAAACGAAATTTATTCTTTTGTTAAACTAAAAATAAATAGAAATTAATCAAAAGTATTTGTTTTTCATGGTAGTTCTAATTATTGTAATAAACATTTTCCTTTCTTTTTTATTTTTTGTTTGTGACACATTTGTTGGGTGTTGAATTTTCTAATTCGGGTGTACGTTTTTATTTCACGAACAATAGTATCAAATAATTGGTTATGTTAGTGTTTTATTTTGATGAAACCTCCATAGTTGTGATTCCCCATTTATTTGAAATGCCTTGTGCAGTAGTTGCTGAAACAATCATTCTTTTTCTAAACCACATTTATTTCCAACAAGAGTCATAGAAATAAAACTTTTTTCAAAATCAATGTCTGGTCTCCTAAACAATTGTTCCCTTAAACCTATTGCATCACTACATGAGACGATATCAAGTATAGGAAGAAATAAAACAAGTTCATCACCTTCTCGTACGTAAGTATCTCTTAACTATTAGACCCTTCTTTTCCTGTAGTTATTATCAATAACTACTGTACTTTATATGAACATTCTAGTGTTGGAACATAAGTTTGTTTAATTTTTATAGCATGAGTGTATGGTGACTGATGAATTGCTAATAGTACCACCTTCAAGCATCATGATACTTATAGATTCACTTATCTTTTTTTTTCCTTCAGCAAACAATAACTATTTTTGAGATTTTTTCTATTTTTATTTTATTCCTTTTTCTATTTTTAAAGATATTGAATCTATTTTTAAAAGATTTTTTTAATCTAATTATATGAGATTTTTATCTTTTTAATGAAAAAAATAACAAAATAAATTTTTTCTTTTTGTTTTTTAATTAAGTCATAGCTAAAATACTGCACTGACAGTTACATAAGATATTGATGAAGAAGTTGTTTTGTAGTGTCATAAACTCCCTCAACATTTAAAGCTTTCTTAAACATTTCAACCAAAGCAGGTTTTTGTTGTTGAAGTTCAGGAATAGTAGAGTAGAAATGAGCGAAAGTAGAATAAACTATTTGTTCTTCTTCATGATCAGAGATGATTGGAAGGAAATTTAATAATTGAGGAAGGATAGCTTGTGGTTGGAATGGAATACCTTCAATCATTAATATACGGCAAACGCATGAAATAAAATTATCAATTAATCCACGTCGTTTAATTGTTGGCAATAATTGAGCAATAAGTTGAAGAGCCTGTTGAGAAGCATTGATAGCTATTTGTCTTTTTGGAGTAGAAGCAAGGATAGTAACAAGTATACCTAATCCATAAACAGCATTTCTACTTACGTCTTCATTTTTGTTTGAAATGCAATTCAAGAATAATGTTAATGCTTGTTCAGAAATACATTCAGGACAGGTATGAGTAAAATTAAAGAATTCAGCAATAATACCAACTGAAGTTGCTTTAGTAATAGAGTTATTTCTTTTTTGAACAATACTACTAAGGATTTGGAATATTTGAACAAAGTAATCACTCATTGATTGACCAAATAATTTAAACATTATCATAATAACATCACTGGCAGTAGCTAATAAATCACTTTCAGCTTCATGAATTTCTTGAGCATCTTGACCAGCGTTGATGATTTGAGATTGAGTTTGTTGTGTTAAGATTTTAATAAGTAATTGTGAAAGTTGTTGAGAACATGCTGCTGCTCCAACTCTACCTAATAAGGTAAATATATCAATTAATTTATTTAAACACATAATAACAACATCTCTATCTACTGCTTGATCACATACAAGTAAGTATGTATTAATAACTTCGTTATATATTTTAGAAAGAGGTTCTGACATATTACCAATATTTAAATGAACTTTGGCAATACTATCTTCATTAATATTCTTTACAAAATTACTTCCATATGGATTTTGTCCAAATGGAATATATAACTTTTCTTTTGCAAGTGGAACATATAAAACTGTCCATAAAGCCTCACACGCTGATTCAGCTACTTCTGTTCTTTCATCAACACACATTTGATTAATAAATGTTAAAAGAGATGGAACGTATTGTTCCATTTCTAATGGAACTGTTTCAAACATTTTTGAAATTAACGTAACGGCTGATGATTTTTCAAGAAGGAGTCCACTATAAAATGAAAGACGTTCTTCTTCTTCATCGTCTTCTTCTTCTGATGAAATTTCTAATTCATTATCTTTTTTATCTACATAATCATCTTCACATTGGAATGAATGAACAACTTTTTCTATAATACCAGGAATTAATGGTGCTAGTTCGCTTCCATAAACAGAAAACAAGTCAACAAGTGCCATATATGCAAATTGTCTTAACTCATATTCAAACGAGTGTTGAATACTTATAAGAGCTTTAACAATTTCAATACAATCATTTAAATATGGTCTAAATTGTTCTTTTCCAATAGCTTTAGCAACACAAGCAAGCAACTCCAATCCTCTTCCTCTTTGTAGAATATCAATGTCTTCATGTACTTCTGCAGTAATCATTTTATGAGATATTTGAAGAAGTGTTTGAGCAAATGGTAATATTTTATTTCCAACAATGAATACTGTTGCTGACAATGCAGATAAGGCTGCATCTCTTGTATCAAAATCAGATGTTGTTGTAATGCAATTCAAGCATGTAGATAAGATATCACCAACTACTGGTTCTATTTCTTTCAATGATAATTTTTCTATCATTAAATGAATATCAAAATATGCAGCAGATTGAATTGAAGAAACAGGGTCTTTAGTCATAAACACCAATGCCTTAAGGTATTGAACACAATTTATAAAAACAAAAGTTACTCCTGACTCTCCTAAATCACCAATACATTTTAATGCAGCACCTCTTACAGTCACGTCTTGATTTTGAAGGGCTTGAAGAATAAATGGAGATAAAACATCACCAACTTCATCAATAGAAATTGGACAAGTATAAGTCATTGAACTAATTGCCATTAATAATGCACAACTAACACCAGGAAGTGGATTATTAATAAATTGTGAAGCAATTTGCCAAAACAAAGGGAAGAAATCAGAAGAAGGAATAATTTCAGCCATATTAGAAAGAACTTGTCCAGCATAAATTCTATGTGGAGATTCTTCATCAGTAGGGTCTAAGGGATTATATTCAGAAAGAATAGACAATAATAATTCTGTCATAGGTGGAATAATACCATTTTTAACACAATAGTCTAATTCATCACAAACAAAAGTATTTAAAAATAATAAAGATGCTTGTCTAATTATTGGTGATACTTCCTTTGATTTTGCTGCTTCAATACAAAGAGCGGCAATTGGAGATGTAATTCTTTGAGTAATTACATCAAATTCTGGAATATTACAAAAACCTTCAACAATGTCAGACATAACATCAATGATTTCTGAAAACTCTTCATCACATTCTTTTTGATGACATTCTTTTAATAAATTTACAACTAATGGAATAACTTGTTCATATGGTGCAAGGTCTTTTGGATTATCTACAAAATCATATAAACTTCCTAAAATTCTTATTGCAAGAACTCTAATTTTAAATGATGAACATGTTGTAAGAGTATTACCAACTAATTGGAACAATCCATTCATTAATTGTGGTGTTCCTAATCTTAAATAGTATTGTGCTAATTCAATAATTAATCCAAAGCCAACTTCTTTTTGAATTTCGTTTTGACTTTGTGTCCATTGTAATACTTGGTTCAACAGTGCTGGCCATTTTCCAATTGGAATTGTTAATTTACCAATAACAATAATAATTTGTGCTACTGTAATAGAAATAATTTTAACAGTGTCTGTATTTATGATTTGAATTAATGCATTTTCTATTTGTTCTTGAATTTCTGGTGTTAGTTTTGCCCATACAACTGATATTTTCTTTCTTAATAAAACCCCTGTGATTTGTCTTAATTCTGGTCTTGGATGATTTACTAATATATTCATCATTGGCATAATAATTTCTGGATGTTTTAATAATTGTACAATAGTTTGTGTAGCTTGACTAATAATTTCGGTGTTTGGTACCAATAAATTAGATATAATTTGTTCAAGTTGTTCTGGTGTTATGTTCATTAATTTACCAATCTTTTTTATTCTTTTCCTTTTTAACCCTTTAATTAATTCTTTTTATTTTTTATTGTTTTTTTACTATTTGTTTTAGTTATAACCCTTTCATCATTTCTTTACTTTGACGTTTTACATACTATTTTTCTTTTTATAATAATCTTTTTTTTATTATTAATTTACTTCTTATCAAGAAACAATTCAAGCTGCCGAAGTATTACAGGACACACCACAAAAATTATAAAATAATCAATAACAAAAGAAGGAGAAATCCATACCAACCAAGAAATATAAATGATAGAAGAATGAGTGAAAACAGGTATTATCTGTATGGACAGAAATACATTAATCATCACATTAATCATTACCATAATAATAACTATCACCATAACAATTATCATAATAATTATAATAATAATGGTAAGAATCGTTTCATTCATCACTTCATTCTTTTTCATCATCATAAGTATTTTATCATTAATTCAAATAGAAACAATCATTATTATAATACAAATAAATCACATAATAAAACACATCATAGATATAAATATTACCATAATAAAAAACAACAACAAATAAGAAATAAAAGAAATGATAGAAATACAAAACAAGAATATTTGAAAAGACTAATTGAAGAAGAAATTAAAATACTTACACCACAAGAAATAGAATAAATTAAGAACACTAAGATTAAAAAATACACACCATCAACAATAATGAGAAGATGGTATTTACTTGTAAGAGAAAAAATAAAAATGAGTAGAATGGAGAAATTATCAGCATGACACTTGAAGAAGAAGATAAACAAATAAATCAAAATGAAATAAATGATAAATATTGAAGAGAAGAAGAAGCTAATAGAAAATGATGATAAAAATGAATTTGCTGAGGAGAAGAAGATGTTTAATGAAAAAGAAAAGATGAAATTAAAAGAAGAAGAAGAAAAGAACAATGAAAAAGATAAAAGAATAGAAGAATTAAAGAAAAGAATAGAGGAGGCTATTAAAGAGAAAGAAGAAATGAAGAAATACAAAAGAAGGACCAGACCATTAATAAATTATCAAATGACATTATATCATTAAAGAAGAAGCATGAGAAGGAGATAAACACTAAAAAACAAGAAATTGATAGAAAATTATTCGAATTCAATGCTGAATCAGAAAGGAAAAGGTCTGAGGTAAGCAATTTATCACAACAAGTATACTTCTTGAAAGATAAATTATTTAAATTACAAAATAAAATTACACAAGAAGAAAAGAAGAAAGAAGAGATAAATCACACTATATCTGACTCATCTGAAACACAAATTATGAATAACCTCACCCAATGTGGTAGTAACTGATGAAATATCATCAAGCGAAGATGATCTTCAAAAAAAGAAAGTTAACACAGAATTCAATCGAAGAGATGTGAAATCAGCATAAGAAGATCATCACATCTGATCATGACATTCAAAAAAATAATTGAAGCAATGAGAAAGAGAAGAATAAATTCTAACACTTTATAAATGTTTTGCACTAAAATTATTAGAAATAAAATTAAGAGGTCAACTTAAAGAAGAAGAAATAAAAAGATTAATACATGAAATTGATATTAAAATAGAAGATATTAATGAATATAAAAAAATATTAAAGAAAACATTTAAAATAAAGAATGAAATTAAAAATGAAGTCAATAGAAGAAATGAAGAAGAAATAATAACACACAAATTGAAAGATATTGAAATGAAAGAATTAATAAAATAAACAAGAAATAAGAATTACAAGAAGTAATAAGAATAAATAAAGAAGAAGATATGAAATAACAAGAAGATGTACAATTTATTAATTATTATTACAATAAAAACAAAGTACATCAAATAATTAATATCATTAATACAAATGAAATATTAATCAATACATTAGATGATTACTACCATTATATTAAAATTATAACATCAACTATTAACATCATTATTAATAACAATCAAGAAAGAAATTGAATGAGAAATATAGAAAGAATACTACAATCAAAAATATGTAGATTAAGAGATTTACTCCATAATAACCAATATATGAAATTAAAAAGAATATTACATATTAAAAATATGATATATATCATATTAAAATAAAAACAAATGAGCAAATAAACTATTACAAATACCTCCAAAGAATGAAAAGAATAGAAATAAAAGTAAGAATAAATTGAAAAGAATAAGAATGAATTATAAAATGATAAAATATTGAAAGAGACAACATCTAAATAAGCCTAAAGAAGATGAATATCCAGATAATATTACTACAATTAATTTCTGGAAATGAATCTATGAAAATAACACTAATATAGATTTCCTAAATATTAATTTATATGAAATATTAATTGAAAATAGAATTAATAATAGAAGTGTGTAATCACTCTAGATGAATTAAATCATGCAATAAAATTTATTGATAATTGGAAAGCACCTGGAATTGATAAAATACAAGGATTCTGGATTAAATATTTAGAATAACCAACCAATTTCTTATTAAAATTATTTAATAAAATGTTGTATAATCATAATGATATCCTTCTTCAATTTATCCAAGGAAGAACATTATTAATATATAAGAAATGAAATAAATTATATAAACAAAATTACAGATAAATAAATTGTTTAAATTGTATGTTAAAAGTATATACATCTTTATTAAAGATGAAGATAGAAAGCCAATTGATGTTAAATCAAATTGAAAAACAATTATCACAAAATCAAATTTGATGTAAAAAATATACATATTATCAAAAGAATGATTAATATACAATATTATAATCCAATAGTTATTAATCAAGGCTAAATGGAAGTGGGTAGAAACATATTATGATGTCTCTAAAACATATGATAGTATTAATCATCAATTTGTTAAACAATGTTTAGTTTATTTTAATATCACATTAGTTGTAATTAAAAGTATATTATATATATTAATTATTACACAACTATAATTATATTATAATCAACAAAATGTAGGTATAATTAATGTAGAAAGAGGAATAATACAATATGATAGTTTATCTCCATTATTATTTGTATTATCTATTGATATATTATCTAAACAATTAGATAAACAAATTAATAAGTTATCTATTAAAATGAATGGAGAAGAAAAACAAGTACAGTTAAACCACATATTATATATGGACGATTTAAAGATAATAACTAACAGCCTCGAAGAAATGGAAAAAGCCCACAAATTAATAAATGAAATATTTAATGCAATAGGACTAAAAATAAATGTAGAAAAGAGTGGGATAATGACTAATATCAATGGTCAGATAAATGGAGAAATAGCTGAATTACCAAGAGTAACTAATGATAATCATTATAAATATCTTGGTATTGAAATAAGAGATAAAATAAATATTAATAAATATTATACATGATTATTAAATGATGTATCTTCTATTCTATCATCATTAAATATTATGAAATATAGCAGCCTCAATACAATTAGAAAAATTAATAATGATATAATCTCAAAATTAAGATATTGATTCTGTATTATCAAATGGAAACTTGGTGAGTTGGAGAATATAGATAAATAAATAAGAAAATCATTGATACAACTCCAACTATACAGTAGAAACATCAATAAAAGTAGATTATATGTTACAATAAATGAATTAGGAATGTGATTAATGTCACCACGAGATGAATGTGGTAATGAAATAATAAGAATATATTTAAAATATAATATCAAATACAGAAATAGGAGAAATGATAGAGGCAGTAAAAGAGAATCCAAATGGAATAATTAAAAGAATGAAGAGAGTATTTGGTAAGAATATTAATTTCAATGAATTAATGAATATAATATAATTAAACGAAAGAAAACATGATGTAAGCAAAGTATTTGAATTTGTAACAAATAAAATAAATGAAAGATATTTAAATGAATGGAAAGAAATGTAGTGAATATATAAGAAATGTAAATTGTATATTTAATAATAATAAATTAACAGTAGCCACATGGATGTCATTAAATATAAAAAGAAATGCATTCCTCCAAGTAGTAAAGATACAAGAAGGTGTGACTATGACAGGAATTATTAATTCTAAAATACTCCATTGTGATGTTTTAAAATATTTTAAACATTGTCCTATCACAATTACATCTATTAGCCATATTTTGTTAGGATGTAATGAAGAAGAATCAAATATTAAAACACGATTATGTATGTAAACAAATATATAAACATATATTAATTACCCATTTTAATGAATTTGTTGAAATAGATTTTGATACACCTCCTAAGTGTATTAATAATAATGAAATGGTTATAAATTACATTAATGATTTATTGGTTAGTGACCATTCTTTTAATGTTAGAATACCAGATATATATTATCAAATCATCAAAGATAAAAAATGATATATTAATGATGTCGCCATATGTCAAGATAGAAATAATGAATTAAATTATATTTACAAAATAAATAAATACAAAGAATTACAAGAGAAGTTAATACAAAATAGAGAAATAATTTATGTAGAAATAGTACCTGTAATATTAACAATAAAATAATAAAGAAACAGTAATAAGATTAAAGACACTAAAATTACAAATTGACTTCCCCAAAATACTACGAACAATCATTATTAAAAACATGAAATACTTAATGTTCTACATATTTAACACTGGCAACACATTAGAAGAAGAAATTTTAACTCTCACATGACTGAAATGAGCTCTATTATAGAAATAGACCATATTGAAATCACTGAAATAATCACTTCTCAATAATCATAAAATCAAATTGTGGATATATCTATTAACTGAAATTTTTGATGTATTAAATCCTTTCTCTTTGTAATTATATCGAATTTATTGATTAAAGGTTTTTAGTGTTTAGAATAATTTACTTTCCCTGTAAAGTATATTCTTTTATTTATACTCAATTCTACCTTTAGTCTTCTCATTGGAAATGTTTTTGTATTTAGAAAGAGCACAACTTTTCTTTAACTATCGAATTAGAGTCAGAACATTATCAAAATGAGTAATGGAATTAGTGATAACTCATTGACATTGTTCAAATTAATTTTTATGTAGAAAATTTGGAAAGGAATAAAATATTTAATTCTACTGATAAGCAACCTTCATAATTATTCAGATACATACATTATTAAATAAAAGGTACTTTACTCGTTTCTAATATTTGCAAATTAAAATGTGTGATGAAATAACAGAGGATATTCATTGAATAGATTCAATAAGAAAAGTTTATATTATTGAAATTAAAAGAATGAAATAATAATTTAATAAAAATTTAAAATAAAAAGATGAATAAATAACAAATATTTTTTTGTTATTTAAAGAAAATGAAATAAAAAAAAGAACTATAAAATTAGATTCATTAAATAAGAATGGATAGAAAAGGGAATTTTATGGTAGCTCCATACGTAGCGATTTTTAGAGCATTATATGAAGAAGTTAAAGAGAAAAGAAAAACAGAAGATCTCTCATTAAAATTAATTAAAGAAGCAACGAAAATAAAGAATTATAATGATGAAGAATTTAAAGAAGATGTAGAGAAAAAAGAAGAAGAATATTATGGGATAGTATTTGAAATAATAGAATTAAATAATGTAAAACTAAATTTATTAGTATTAGAATTGATAGAACAATTTATTAAAGATGAATTGATAAGTGATGTTTGTTACTAAATAAACAAATATATGATATGTGATATATGAAAGATAGA
>NW_001853174.1:21847-23548 GCF_000209125.1 Entamoeba dispar SAW760
ACAAAATAATAATGATAATGGTGATAATAATGGAAAGAATAGAATTGATTAATTAGATATGGTTCAGTAGAATAATTAAATCAATTTGTAAGATTCAAATGAAAGAAGAAATTCGGTCAAAAATACTTTCAATTTTCAATACGATATTTGAATCAAATAAGTATATTCATTCATTTTGTAATGGAAGTTTAATGGATGTGTATGTATTATTATTTGAATTAGCAAATAAAAATAATGGAATTGGAATAAATGAAATAATATTTAAAACGATAATAAAATTATTTAAAACAGCAAATGAGGATTGTATAAATCAAAAAGAAGAAAATGAAAAGAGTAATAATTTAATAAATGATTTAAGTGTATTATTAAATGAGCTTTGCAACTTAATAATAGGAGATAAACCCGGAATAATAAAAAATAATAAAATTCAAATACCAACAAATATTATTTGTACTATTATATTATCAAATCGTCAGTTATTTGAAGTTTGTTATCCCTTTAAAAAATGAATTAAAATAAATATATTTATAAATTATAGAAACATAATTTTAAAGAATGTTTAACATCAGTTATAATTGAATTATGTATAAAGTTATTAGATAGTAATGAATTTGATCAAAGTTTATATTCATTAATTACTGGATTATTTACTCAATATGAAATACCTACTTTTATGACCTTATTTTCAAAAGTTATTCAATGCATTTCTACTACTAAATCAAAAGAAATACAATTTGCATTACTTCAATGTGTTTTAAATAAATTTTTATGTTCGTTTGAAAAACATGGTACTCAACAAATGTTACCACCAGCAAATGAATTTTCTGAGTTTGCAATAAAGAAATATCAAGAATATATAAGTCAACAAATAATAATACCATTTTCTTCATTTAAACTTGTAAGTGAATTTATCACAAAAACACCACAACCAGAATTAATAGAAGAAAGTAATTGTTGTATAACTACTAAAATAGTTATTAGTATTGTCACCTTTTTATTAGCAGATAAAGATGCTTTACTTATATCAGACAAACAGTTTAAAAATATTTTTAATGTTGTTGAAGAACAACTGCGTTATTTTATTGAATTGCCTATTCCTGTTCCATTGTTTAAAGAATATTTAATATTTGTTTTTAATGTTGTTTCTTTACTACTTTCAAATAATCTTCATGAAGAAGCAATAATTCTTATAAATATGATCATTAACACTTCTGGTCTTATTCCTTATCAACAAAATATTATTCAACAATTTAATGAGAAACAATTTGTTTGTGTAGATTGGTTAAAAAATTGTATAAAAGAATTTTCAAGTTCATTTAAAACAAATGAATTTCTTATAATATTACCATTTTTATCATCGTTAAATACAGTTATAAATATTTGTTCGTTAATTCAAATAAATAATGATATAATAAATATACCAAATTATTATTTGAATGAAAGTGATTTAATGAGTGATGAATTATATTGTATTTATATTAAAACATTAGTAGAGTTATGTCAAACAGTAATTGAAAGTTATTATCAAGAATCATTTAAAATAGATAAATATTATTTTGATCAATTATTTAATACCATTAAACTTCATCCAAAAAGATTTCTTCTAATAAAAGAATTTATTAAATTATTATTTATTAATACTGCACTTCACTCAGAAGAATCAATTAACTCATACTTTTTTGATTTAACTAATTCTATTCT
>NW_001853174.1:23648-55446 GCF_000209125.1 Entamoeba dispar SAW760
AATATCAGAAGTGTTTTATTCAGCGTTTCAAAAATTAAAAGTAATTGTATACCCAAGAATACTTAATACTACAGATATTCCATTAAGAGATGATATTAAAAAAAGTCATATTATATCTCGAGTATTAACTGAAATAAGAAGATGGAATGATTCCATAACTGCAGATCTTTCATGTGTTATGAGATCGTTAAAAATAATATTTGAAAAATTTAGTGATGAAGAAACAAAGAAACAAGTATTTAGATACATCCTTGGATTTACTGACTTTGCTTTCTTTCAACCAACAGTATTTGGTATTGAAGTTGGTATTAAGTATGTATTTAAATTACTTCCTATTATTTATGATTCTTCAATATTTAAAGAAGTTGATGAAAGTCTAGCAGATGATACATTAGATGTAATTGAAATGATAAATGAATTTTTAGTATTTAATGATGGAGTATTTAGTGGAGTGGCAATATTATATTTAAACATGTTATGTGATTCTTATAGTATTTGTGGAATTAAATTAAAATACAGAATACTTGAAATGATAAAAAAATTTATTTGTTTATTTCCAAATGATTTCTTTGTTTCAGAAAATAATGGAACAATGATTCAAGAACGTTGTATAAAATCATTAAAATCATTTATTACTGATAAAGATTTTGAAAACATGAAAGATAAAATAGAAATTACACTTCTTTGGTGTTTAGATACTATTCTTAATATTGAAAAAATAAAAGAAAGAGCTAAAACGTCTAAGTGGTGGGGAATTAATGAATTAATTAAATTATTAATGAATTTTACTCTTGACGAACCAATAATACAAAGAATTATTCAATCACACGAAACAATTATTTCTTTTTTTACTGAACCAAACAATCAATTACAAAGAAGTGAATCTCAAGAAAAAATATTTCTTAATAAATGTTTACATTATAAACTAGAAGTACATCAATTATTATTTGATACTCTTACTCAAAAATTAAAAACTATTGACTCTTTTAATAAAATAAATGTTAAAATATTAGAAATCACTAATATAACGAAATACAAAGAAATTAATGAACAATTCTTAATTGAACATGATACTCAAATATTTAATCCTCTTGTCAATTTTCTTCAAATTGTAAAAACAAAATCAATAGAAACTTCTCAACTTGATGTATTTAATTATTTTATTGATTATGGAATTAAACCATCTTTACAATTTAAAATGTATGCTCAAAATCTTTCTCAAGAATGTCATTCAATATTAATAAATTGTTATCTTATATTCAATGATACGTCTAAAAAATCAAAATGTGCTGATATTTATGTTAAACATATAGACCTTATTACTAATAATTATTTATTGAATATAGAAGGATATAGAAAACAGTGGTGTGTTTTAGAACTACTTTATTCTATTGAACATATATTTCCTCAATTAATATCAAATAAATCATTATTAGGAAATGGATTAACAATACAGTGGATTTATTCTCTTTTAATCAAATTAATCTCATCACCTCATCAACCAATACGAGAGCTAATTCAACCACAATTAACTTCCATTGGAGATTTATATTTTCATTAATTTATTTCGTTGAATTTTATTGTTATTGTTTATAAAAAATATACTTCCAAAAATTAATTAAAAAAATGAATAAATTCAAACAAAACTGTTAAAATAAATACTTTTTGTTCCTGTCCATATATTTTTAACTGAAATATATTTAACATCACTAAAGAACTTTCTCCCATCAATAAAAACACTAAATAATGAGTCTTCACAATTGATCATCATCTTTGTACATGTTGAAACATTTGCTGAAGACTCTTCTTTTTCTTCTTTTTTTAAGGGTGAATCTTCTTTTTTGTCAACTTTCTTTTTCTCTTTTTTTTTCTCATCTTCATCTCCACAATATGTTTTAATAATCTGTTCACAACTTAACAACTTTCTATCATTCTTTCGAATTACACTTAACAACACTCCTTTAAAATCTCCATATTTTTCAATGGCACTAGTAGTTTCAATACCATCTAATCGAATAATATCTAATGCACTTAATGGTTTTTTAATTTTTGTAACATGTTGTTTATCTTTCTTTTGTTTACAAATATCAATAGCAATGATAGGAGGTTTTGAGTCAGTTACAGTTGGTGTGAGACAAATACTCTTCAAAAACGGAACAATTACAGTTTCATTTTCTGTAGTTAGTTGTATTTCTCCTAATTGAACATACTTTTTAGTTTGTGCATTTTGAATAACATCATTAACTTTTTCAAATATTAATTTACATATCTGTTGTTGAATATTTTGAATTGTATTAAACAAAGCACTCCACTCTTCTGAAAAAAATAATTCTCTATATTTTTTACTTCCATCTAATACTGTCATTAATTCACATGTTTTCCCAACTGGAATATAATAGAATTTAAACATTCCTTCTCCTCCTTTTAATTTCTTTGAAGTAATTTCAATAAAAGTTCGAACAAAAAGACTTACAAATCCATCAGAACCACAAACACCAATTTTAATTGCCTTTTCTTTAGTTCCAGCTTTCATCACTAACAATGCAATAAATTTTTTCATTTCTTCTGAATCACTTATAAAAATAAAATGATATCTATTTTCAGTAACTTCTTCAACATTCTCTCCTATAGCTTCATAAAACCTTAAAGACCGTCGTTTCTTTGGATCAATAAGTAATACAATAGGTTCTTCTTCTTTTTCCATCATTCCTATAGTTTTTTCCATTGAGTATAATGGTTTGATACAATCTTCAGTATCAGTAGAATCATCATTATCATTGGTAATAATTTTAACATTAGTAATAGTCTTTCTAGCTATTTTTCCTTTTTGTGACCCACTTGTTTTCATTTGTTTTTTAACAGAATCCCGGGCAACAAACTCTAAATTTTCTTTAGATGTTCTTTTTTCGGGTATATCACCTAACTTTAATTGGATTTTCTGACTTAAATTTTTTGACACTAGACGACTGTCTGGTGGTGTTGGTGCAATAGGAACTGAATTAGACTCTTCTGAGTCAGACCCTTCTTCTTGAATATTTTCTGCTGCATCAAAAAATAAGTCTAATGTTTCTAATGTATTGTCTGTACCACTAACTGTTTGTGTTTTACACAACTCAACAAAACGAGGTAAATCTTGAAGATGATTAAATTCTAAAGGAATAGAATCAATAGTACATGTAATTGTATATAAATCTTTATTAAAATTTTTCTTTTCGTTTGCTCCTTTCATATCTAAATCTCCAGTAAATCCTGAATAAAATATTTCATTTAAAGATAATGAACAAGAAGCGTACACCAAATTTGGTTTCTTGTACTTATGTAATCTGATATTTATTTTATTATTTATTTCCTAATAATCAGTTTTGTTTCATATTTTTTTATTGTAGCTTATCAAACAAACCCGAAAATAATGAAGGTATGAAAAGATAATATTGAGATTGACCATTAACGATGATGTATCTGGTGTCATAATCAATGGAGCACTTGTTTTAATTAAAGATTTTGTTTTGTTCATACAAACTGATATCAAAAATGATTTTGGAGCCTTTAATGGCATTTTCGCTGCTTTTTTATTCAGTATTTTATTAGTGGTATAATAATTAACAAATTTTTACAAACTTATTTTTGATAAATGAAGGTGACACACCCTTGGGATCGTGTTTCTTTCTTTACTTGTCAAATCTCCTAACTGACCTTCCAAGGTGACAAGACGAGACATAATTAACTGTTCATCTTGAAATTCTTATAGTAGTTTACTATTAATTTCAAATCCCAAAAATTTTGAAATGATTGGTTTTTTCTGTTCTATTATTGGAATAGAAAAATCAAAATAAAAAAGTATTTTGTTATATATTACATAATTATAATAATTTTAAGAAAAACAAAAGAAAACTTAAAAATTGGAAGTATTAGATATAGTAAAATGGAAGTTAATGCCATTGGACCATATGATGAGTTTGATTTATTAGAAAGAATAGGACAAGGTTCTTTTGGTCAAGTATATAAAGCGTTTCATCAAAACACAAGAACAACTGTTGCTATTAAAAGATTACCGAAAGATGCAGATTTTCAAGATATTAGAAGAGAAATTGATACACTCAAAGTCCTTCGATCACCGTATATTATCCGATACTATACAAGTGTATTAAGACAAGAAGAATTTTGGGTTTGCTTTTATCATAATTCAATAAATTAAATAGTTATAAATAGATTGTTATGGAATATTGTTGTTACGGATCTGTAGCTGATATGATGGAAATTCTTGGAGAAGAATTAAAAGAAGATGTTATTGCACAAATTTGTCATGACGCTCTTCAAGGATTAAAATATCTTCATGAATTACATAAAATACATAGAGACATTAAACCAGCTAATTTCTTAATAACAAAAGATGGGGATGTTAAATTAGGTGATTTTGGTATTGCAACAACATTAAATGATAAAACAAGACATCACAAAACATTAATTGGAACTCCTCATTTTTTAGCACCAGAAATAGTTGATGAAACAGGTTATAATGAAAAAGTAGATATTTGGGCATTAGGGATTTCAATTATTGAAATGGCTGAAATGTATCCTCCATATTTTGAGATGTATCCTATGAGAGTATTAATGCTCATTGCTCAAAACCCTCCACCTAAATTAAAAAATGAAAGTGAACATAGTTATATTCTTCAAGAATTTTTAAGTACTTGTTTGGTTAAAATTCCACAAGCAAGACCATCTGCATATACATTACTTAAACATTCTTTTATTTCTATGAGAAATAAACAAAATTTAATGACTTTATTAGATCGTCTCAGTGAAAAAATTCAAGAAAATGGTGGAATTGAAAAGACACTTGATCTTGTTAAAAAACAAAAGAAAGAACCAACATTCGCTAAACCTGAAGGAGGTGAAGGAATTAAAGATGGACAACAAGAAAATGGAATGGGAGATTTAGAAGATATGATTGATTCTATTGTTACTGATTATAATGTTCAAGAAACTGGTACGTTAGAATTATCTAACCATCTTTCTAATCATACAACAGAAGACATTGACGTTAAAAATCTTTATCAAAACGTTATTTATACTGATGAAAACAATCTTATTGGCATACCTGATGATCAAAAAGAAGATGTTTCAATGAGATATTCTCCTGTCCCTCTTTCTTCATCTTCTGGACAACCAAACCGTAATTATTTTGATGGTTCTAATGATGCTAATGATAAAGAACAAGAAGGTGGTGATTTATTAAATGCTTCAAGTCCTTTACCTGAAGAGAAAGGGGATCATGACCGTTCACCAATAACTCCAATTTATACTGAAAGTTACAGCATTAACCAACCATTTGTTCCATTGAGAATACCTTCACAAAGAGAAGATGGTAAAGCAATTGAAATTAAATCAAATGCAGATATATCATATGGACTAATAGAAAATGCAGAAAATGAAATATTTCGATTAAATGGAGAGTGGAGAGGTGTTACTGCTGGTGGTTGTCATGTTTTTCCTAGTTGGAGAAATAACATACAAATTAGTGTTCATGTGTTATATAAAACTACTATTGGAATTAGTTTAGAACAAATAGCAGAAGAAGGAAATTTAACTCATATTGCTATATATGCATTTACAGCTAATGAAACTGAAGATAAACAAAGAATGTTAGATATAGTTGATGATTGTGTTATTGGAGAAGGAACAACATTTTCCTTAAAAAGAAGGATAGAACAAACAATAGATTTTGATGAAGGGTGGTACGTTATTTTTGGATGTACATATCAACCAGGGATTGAAAGAAAATACTCAATGGAAATCGAATACCCAGATGGTTCTGCTCAAGTAAAAATATTAAATGAATCAGAAACTGATTGGAAATTATATCAAATTAGTAGTGAATGGAATAATAGAAATAATGGTGGTAGAATTAAAAGAAATTCATATCAATGGTGTGATAATCCTAAATTTATTATTACATCTACCCACCCAACTTCATTATTTATTTTATTAGTTGCATTGGGTATTGATGAAGATACTGAAATTGGATTTGTATTATTTAAAACAAAGGAAGATGAAACTCCATTAGCTGTACTTACACCTGGTAATATCAAAGAAGAGTCAGAAGAAAATGATACAACATCATCATCAGCACTAGTAGATAATGTAAGTGGAACTTATGTACTAATACCTTATATGAGAGGAAATCTATCTCGTACAAGTTTTAAAGTAATGATTTATTCAATGTCAGATATTTCTATAAGTCAATATATACCAACTAAAACATCTTGGATATCTGGTGAATGGAATGAACTCACAGCAGGTGGATGTTTTAATTCTGGTAATTGGAGAAAAAATCAACAATTTGTTCTTAGAGTTAAAGAAAATACCAGAATCATTGCTGAATTAGTTTATGATAAAGGAAGTCCTGAAGATAAAATGAGTATGGGAATGACTATGATAAAAACAGATTCTAACACAAAAATTTTTGGATTTGGATACCAACAAGTTGTCTTTAGTACTAACTTTACTAATGCATCATACATGAGTAAGACTGTTGAGTTAGTCCCAGGTCAATATGTTATTATTCCAATGACAATTTTACCAAATTTCTTTGGTAAATTTACTATTGTTATTCATGAACTGCTTCGGTCTACATTTGAAAATCCATCTGTTGAATTATCTGAAATAAACGAGGGGTTTAGTTGTTTCATATCAGGAGAAAATGGTAATTTAAAACAACCTCATTTATTTGTTATGAATAAAGGAGTATTGTCATTATTCTTAACTCCTATGATAAGCGGCACAACTAATTCTCAAAAGAAGATCACAGTCATTGATCAAAATAAAGGTAGAATACTTGCAACTTGTGATGAAAATGATTCGGACAGTTTGTTAATTTTATTTTAGTATTTAAGTAATATTCATTACTCATCAACTAGTTCAAACAAAAGTTATTCTTGATTCTCAAACTAATGTTCTTATCAGTATTCAATCAACTGAGCCTTCTCAATTAGACCAGTTCTCTCTATTACTTTTCTCAACTGGTAAGATTCACCAAATGGCTTAAATTAATTTTGTTCTTGTTCTAAATTTTTTTCTCCTATAATAATAAAAATATAAATTTAAAACTATTAAGACAACAATTCAATTAAATGCCAAGGAATGAAAGATCGACGGCTGGTTTATTTGTTTGTTGTGGTTGAGCTGGAGTGGCTTGTGTTTGAACACCAGGAGTAGCAAAGAGGGCTGGTTGTTGTTGGACTGGTTGAGTTGGTTGTCCATAAAGAGTGGCATAAATATTTTGTTGTTGTTGGACTGGTTGAGCAGGAGTAGATTGAGAAGGTGTGGTTGTGTTCAAATTATCAAACAAAGACATTACACTTTGTTGTTGAGGTGCTTGTTGAGCTGGTGCCGTAGTTGGTTGGGCTGGTGCAGCATCACCAAAGTCAAGTAATGATTTTGTGTTAGCAGGTTGAGTATTGATTTGGATGTCATCTTCCTCATCAGAAGAGAATTCTTCACCTAAAGTCTCAAGGTTCTTGAAATTAAATCCACCAGCTTGTGCTTTTAATGAAGAAACGAAAACTTCTGGTGGTTTATGTAATAATGAGGCCAAAGAGCCAATATGTGGGATTAATTTAACTAAAACAGCTTGGTCAAGTTCTTCAGAATCATCTTTAATAACTGGTTTTTCAGAACAAACCATCTCTTTTGCAAGTTCTGGATCATGAGCAAGAAGTCTCCAATAAAAGAGACCTCTATCTCTAAGATCAGGATTATCACTTTCAGTGCACATAGTAAACAAATTTTGAAGAACATCTTGATCCTCTAAAGAAGCTTTTAAAAATGATTTAACTGTTGCAGTGAGTAATTGTAATTGGACATTAATATCTTCTTCTTGGAAAGTTTCTAAAAACATTTGTAATAAATCAGCTACATTAGTAATTCTGTCTGAATATTCTCCAATAATCCAAATCATAGCAGCTTTAGCTTCTGGTTCATCAAGAGAATCCAAATTTTCACAAAGAGTTCCAATAACTTTTTCGTATCTATTTGGATATCTTCTAAAGATATCTCTTATAACAACGATTGCTTCTTGTACAATATAATTAACTTTTGTATTAATTAAATCAACTAAAGTAGTAATACATTGATTAGCAACGTTTTCTAATTTAATAGCACATCTTCCTAAAGCCCTAACAGCTTTTCTAACAAATTCAACATCACCCATTTGAGAATAATCAACAAATTCTGAGAGAATTTCTTTTATATTATCTTTATTAGCTAAAGCAACAATAATTTCAAGTTTTTCAATTTTAATATATAAAGGATCATTATATTTACAATAAAATATTTTTACATCATTTACTAATAAGTCTTTGCATTTTTGAAGAATTAATCGAATATTTCTTAATGCAACATATTGAATTTCATATGCTTTAGATGCAGACATAAGTGTTCCTAATGGTGGTGCAATCTTTTTTAAATAAAGTGATGCATTTTGTTCACTTAAATGAGGAAGTAATACAAGAATAAGTTTAACAGCAGCTAATACTACAGCACTATTGGCAGCTTTTAATCTTGGAGAAACTTGTTCGCAAATACTTTCTGCAATTTGGACATTTTCTGGAACATATTTAGAAATAGTGTCTAATATAATAACTTGTCCCCATTCATTTGCACATTTATTTAATGCAGTAAGAAGAATGTTGTAATTTTCTGAAGTAACTTCAAATACATCATGCTTTTCTGACATGCTATTAATTTCATTAAGAGCAGCAAGTGCATTAGCAACTACAACATGATTACTATCAAATATTAATTCTTTCAATGTATTAACAAATCCTTGTCTAACACATTCTTCTTGGTTTAAGAAATATAACTTTGCAACACACATGGCTGCTGTCTTTCTGACATATGGGTCTTGATCTTTTAATGCTTTTTGTAATGGGTTGTATAACTCTTGTGTAACTTTAGGTACTCTAATAGCTCCCATTGTTCTGATAGCTAATGCACGTATAATTGGATTAGGATCATTTGAATCTCTCAAAAAAGCTTGAACTGCTCTTGTTGCATTATCTTGTTGTGTTTTAGCATAATTCATAATGTATAAATATGCCAATTTCTTAGCGTCAATATTTGGTGTTGCAACACATTGAAGAACTTCTCCAAATAATATTCCAACATCTTTCCCTTCTGTCATTTGAGAAATAACTATTTTTAATCCTTCAATTCTTTCACTTTCCTTTTTGTTAGTTAACATTTCTCTCAAATCTTGAGTATCTGCAACTCTAGCTTTCATATTTCCTTTCTTTGACATCTTACCTTCTTTTATTCATTTTTAAGTTCATAGTTCTTCTTTTTGCGTAAGGAATTTTCTTTTTCTTTTTAAAAGTAAATTGTTATTTCTAACTATTAGTATTTTGTTTTATATTCCATTTATTAATAATTTTGTTATTTCATTATTCAATTTAAGTAAAAATAAGTAAAAAAATTTTTATTATTGTTAAGATAATCTCTTCATTTTACACTTATTTACTTAATTTGTTTTGTATTATTACTGTGTATTATTGTCCTTTCGTAATACATTTCAAGACCCAACAAAAAAAAACACTCACCTGAGCTAAACAAACAGAAAATGCTACTAATTAAAATAAGTATTTCATTATTTTTTATCATAAACAGAAATGACTCCATTGTAATAATGCTTGTCGTTGTTTTGGTCGATGATTCTTTAACTCTTTGATTGTTTTTGGTTTTTTGTTTATTGGAAGCTTTTTTATTGAAGCATCAATTTGACCTCGATGACGTTTAAAAGCTTTCCACCTTTTGATTTGAATTTGATCTGATGGACCTCTCCTTCCAATATAGTATCGACAATACCACTGAAACCATCCCCTGATGTCATAGTCTCCTTTACAAACTGGGATCCATCCATTTTTTTTCCAAGTTGTTAAAGACTGTCTTGATTTGACTCCAAAATAATTCAATTTTGGGTCAGCAACAAGACTCCTTTTATCTTTACTTTCATCATACCATTCAATTGGGAACTCATTCACACAATCATTTAAGTATTTCCCTTCAAATACTCCCATTTTCAACATTTGTTTAGGTGAATAATATGGTTTAAATTCATTATCAAAATTCTTTCCATAAGGTTCAGATAATTTATATTGACATTCTTGCATTTTATCTTTAACAATAATAACCTTTCCTGGACAATACCATTCTTCATGATGAGGATTCATTTATTCTTTTAAAAGTTATGATTAGAATGAGATATATTATATTAATCAAATCTTATGATATAAAAAACCGAAATATAAGAGAAAAAAAGAAAATGAATGACTTATTTCTTCTTTTTATCTTTCTTATCTTTTTTACCTTTACTATCCATTGGTTCTTCAGTGTGAGGAGTATAAACCATTCCAGTAGTATTTGGATTCTTATTAAAATCATAAGTTTTATCTTTCATATGAGTGACTTCTTCAGCTTGTCGTTGCATTTGATTTGTCATAGAAGAAGCAGCAACAACAACTAACTCTTCTAAAATTTGTCTTTTTGCACCATCAAAGATATCACACATAATTTTAGAGTTAAGTAAAGCATTTTTCCATTCAGTTCTTTCATCAACTGTTTTAGTTTTAAGTTGATATTTATCATCACCAAAAGTGATATCTAAAATAGCTTCTTTAATTTCTTTTCCTTTTTTTGGTTGTTCTAAAGGGACTTCATCAATGATAATACCTTTTAAAGACAATGACTTTCCTTTCTTATCTAATTCTTTTTCTGAATCAGCATAATGTAAAACACCATTTTTTATTTTTAAAAACAGTTTATGAGTTTTTTTCTCTCCGAATTGAACAGTACCTTTAGTCTCAATATGTCCAGGGAATGGAAGTACTTTTGGAAGACATTCAGTTGGACGAGCGAATTTAATAGTTTTTGAAACAATTTTTTGTAATTCAGCGTCAGAGATAGTAGTAAAAGAAGTAGTATAAAACATATCAGCTTTTTGTTCAATTTCTGAAGTAGAAAACTCAACACCAAATTCAATAGCAACATCTTGTTTATTACCAAAAACAACAATTTTAGTTTTAGAAGAAACAGCACTAAATTTTTTTAATAATTCTAAAGCGTAATTATAGCTGTCAATATTAGAAATATCAAAAACAATATAAACAACACTAATGTCAAGTAGATTTTTTGTTTTTAATAATGAAAGTGTTTTTTCAACAGTTGCAGTAATAATTGGTGTATTTCCTCTTTCAGAATCAAAACCAGCTAATTCTTTAATATTTCCAGGTGAATCAATAATTTTTAAATTAAACATTTTACCAACTTGAGTAATTTTTGAACGAGTACTAAAGTTTCTAGTTTGCATATAATATGAAAGTTCTTCATTCATAATTCTTGAAACCAAAGTTGTTTTACCAACAGTAGAATCTCCAAGAACAAGAATTTCCATATTATCATTAACATTAGCATCAGTCTGTACATTTTTTTGTTTATAAACATCAACAAGAATATTACACAATTCATTAATTTCACCAGCCACATGAATTCCACGTTCTTTGCAATGCATTCTAATAGATTGACATTCTCCATGATTATCCTCTCCTAAAATGGCAATAATATTTTTTGCTTCTTGGCTTTCTTGTCCATATATTTTTCCACATATCTCTTGAACTTCATTTAACGTACTTATACTTTCTACTTCATTTGATGAAATTACTACTAAAAATGCTTTTTTTGATGCAAAATGCATTTCTCTCATTGGAAGTACATTTTCGTATCCTATTAATGACGATATTCTTATTTGTAATTCTGATTTCCCTTCATATTGAATTGAAGCTACCATTGGAGTTGATGTTAATAAACAACTCTTTATTCCAATCCATTTGTTTAAAAATTTTTGTGTTACTTCTGGTGAATGTGATGTTATTAATACTTCTATCGATGCTGTTGCTCCTCCTACTACTGTATTTTTTAATATTTCAATATATTTCTTTGATAATGATTTAGCTGATAACGCTGGGTATTGTGGATCTTCACATAACGTAGGACAACTCATAATTCTTAGTATAATTTTTAAGTTCTAGATCTTAAAATTTAATTTTATTTGACAATTGTTTCATTATTATTTTTATTTTATTTTTATTTTTTTATAAATAAAAATTAAAAAAAAAAAGAAAAAAGAATTAAAAACAGATGAATACAAAAGCAGAAAAAAAGTATTTTCAACAAAAGGTATGGCAAATGAATGCACCATATTACTATGATGTTTTTATTGATTTTTATACACCACACCCAACAATATCATTTGATTGGACAAGACAAAAAACAATAAGTAATAATTGTATTGAACAAGAATTTGTCTTTGGAACACCAAACGGAACAGGAATTGGAATTGGTAAAGTAATATTACCAGATGAACAATGTTTAATAAGACAAACTGATTATTCTAATGGAATGATAGGATATTATGACATTGAATTACCTTTTTCAAAAATGAAATTAGAAAAAATAATTCAATTTGGAGGAGACTGTAATAGAATTCGATTCATTCCATCAACGTCATTTATTGTTACACAACAAAGTCTTATTTCAACAAATCCAGAAAAAGCATTTATTCAATTAGTTGATATTGAAAGTAATTCTATAACAACCGTTGGAATTCAAGAAACAGATGGATATGGAATAAGTGTTAATATGTTTGAACAAAATAAAATAGTTACTTGTACTAATCAAGGAAGTTGTTATTTTTGGGACTTAAATTCATTAAATCAAAATAAAAGTATTAAAATTGTAAATGAAATTTCAGTTAATGACATCGACTGGAATTGTTTTTATTCTCAAGTTATTTGTGTTACTGAATCAAATCAAATTGTTTTTATTGATGATAAATCTTTAAATAAATCTTATTACAATGGTGGATCAATTATGAATGCTTGTTGTTTTTCTCCTTTTACACCTAATCTATTAGCAACAGGTCATGAAAAAGGTTTTGTTAAATTATGGGATCAAAGAAATATGTCTTCTCCTTTATTTGTTATTCATCAACATAAATCTTCTCATAAATCCAATTCGGTAAATTCTCTTCAATTCTCTCCTCATCAACCAAATCTTTTATTATCTACTTCATCAGATAAAACAGTTAATATTTATAATCTTGCTAATATTGGAAAACCTGAAGAACTATCTGTTTGTTATTTTCTTTTTTTAATTTCCTTTTTCAATTATCAAACGTTCATTTAAAATAGTTTTCTCATTGTGCCCATAACAGCCAAGTTGTTGAAGCTCGTTGGAATCCAAATTGTTATGGATTTATTGCATCAGTCGCAGAAGAATATGACATTCATATTTGGAAATATACAGAAAATACAACAAATTAAATAATAAATACTCAAAAAAAGAAAATAAAAAAAAAGTATTAAATAATTTAAAAAGAAATTTAAATAATTTTAATCATTTTCATCATAAATTAATGAAGTTTTCTTTGAAGCAATAGCATTAATTAAAGCGATTTTAATAATAGCAGAATTTGATTCAGGAATACCCCAAAATAAAATTTGTTGTAATTGAATAATAGGACTACCAGCAATTTTACCAACAAATTCTAAAAAACTACAGTACTTACGAACGTCATGAGACTTTTTAATTTTGGCTTTTTTTAATAAAGAGTTTATTAAATCTTCTTGTTGAATAGTTTTAGTTACTTTTTTAACTGCGTCACACTCCTCATTTAATGAATGTGATAAAATCAAATTACATTTAATTAATGGTGAAGTAGCGTAAGTAAACATACAACCATTTCTATTTGGTTTAGAACAAATAAGAATAATATCATTACATAAAACTAATAATTTTTTTTCTAGTTTTTTTTTATTAATAATTTTGATTGAATATTTTTGAATTATTCTTCTTCCATCTTTAATAAATTCTTCTCCAGTTAACTCTTCAAATCCAACTAAATTATGTCCAAATTCTTTTAAATAATTAAAATCATTTAATTTAGTTTTACTTTTTTGAGAAATTATTTCAATAGAACTAATTTTAAATTGACACTCTTTTAACGTATCAGTTTGTAAAGCAATTGGTGTTAATTGAATTAAGTTTTGAATAAAGTTAATTAATTTTTTAATATGAAATTCAGGGATATCAACTAATTCTTCAATACAATTACTATCATTTTTTTTATCAATTAATAATTTAAATTCGTTATTATTAATAAATACTTCTTTAAGATAATTTAATGTATTTTCTTTATAATTTGCACAATCAATAAATTTAGGTAATTCATTTAAATAATTATTTAGTCCATTAATTAATTCATCAAATCTATCACATTCATTTCCTATTTTTGTATTTTCTATTATTCCATATAAATTATTTATTAATTTAGTCATTTCTCTATCACTTTCAAGTGTTTGAAAATATATTGAAAATAATTCTTTTGCTGTTTTTTCTTTTAATAAATTAAAATAAAGTGAATATCTATAAACATCTCTTTCAAGCCAATTATACCAATTAATATATTGAATCATATATTCTGTAAATTCTTTAATTATTCTAAATCTTTCTATAAACATTTCTTTAATTTTAATATCACCTTTTGTTCTAACTAATTTATTTGATACCATTTTTAATAATATTAATGAACTTTTTCTTTCATTTTTTATTTTTTCTTCTTCATTTATTAATTCCTTTGTTTTAGTTTTATTTATTGGTTGTACTGCAATACTTTTTGTTATATTTCTTGAAAGTGTTTTTGTTCCATTTCTTGAATTTTTATTATTTTGTTGTTTTATTAATTGTTCTATTGCAATTCGATCTGATTGTTTTATATAACTTCCACCAATTAAACTAGAGTTTAAATAATTACTTATATGACGACTAGGAGTTGGTGTACTTTCTTCTTTTAATTCCTCAGTGTCATGTCTTGATATTATTTCTTGTTGTGGAAAATCATAAGATTCAAGAACAAATGATTTTGTTGGAAGAATTAATTTTGTCATTTGTTCTTTTATTTCAAGAGTACTTGGTGTTTGAGTAATTGGATTTGTAATTTTATATTTTTCTTTCATTTCTTTCATTTTTTGTTCTACTTCTTCTGGAGATAAATTATTATTTTCTTTATTTATTTCTTCAATACAACTTCCTATATGTTCAATTTTTGATCGTTCATTAATAGCTTTTTTGAGTGTATTTTGTATTTCTTGTGATTTAGAAATAATATCCGAATTCACATTAATTAACGACGATGAATCTTCAACAAGTTTATTTATTCTTTCTTTTTCTTCTTTATAATCAATTGCTAATGTTTGTTGTTCTAATATTTGTGTATTAATTACGTCTAATCTTTTTAATGCTTCAACTAATGCTTTTTCTTGTTTTGTTTGATTTTGTATTGTTTGTGAAATTAATTCATTATATTTCATAAACATTTCTTCTAATTCATTCAAACTTTTTCCATTAGTTCCTGTAAATTCATCTAATTGATTTCTTCCTTTTAAAACTGATGGATGTTTTTCAAGTATCTCTCTTCCTGCTTTCATCTTTTTCATCTATCTCCTTCTTATTTTTTTTATTTCTTTTTTTATTATAATTATATAAAATCTATTTAATTTACTATTTAATTATTTCTTTATTTTTTGTAATTTACTTTTTCAGTTTATTTTCTAAAATTCTTTTCTTTTTAAATTTGTTTTCCCTTATTAAAATTCTTTTCTCTTTTATTTATTAACTTCCTTTCTTATGCAAATTATAATTGTTCATTATCTCCTACTTTTTTTAATTGACTAACTTGTAATAATATTATTTTAGTAACGTATTTAAATATATTATATCAAATATTTCGATTTACATTAGATGAAATTAATAACTTATTATTTCGTTTAAATAAGTTCCCAAGAGAGAGGATATAACACTGATTAGTGTTAACTTGAATACAAATGGATTTGAGAATAGTAATAACTTTGAAAGTTTTAAACTGTCATAAGAATTAATAGAATTATCTATTATTGGGCTTTGATAATAGAGGGAATGAAATAATATTATGATATAAAAATGATTTGCCTGATTCAGTACAAAAGTATGTATATATCTTATAATCAATGTATGGCTTTCAAAATTTGATTCAATAGAATAAATTCAATAACAAATAAAAAAATAATAAACTATTCTTAGAATCGACTCAGGAAGATAAATAAGGTTGAGAGTTCAGTAATTTATTAAGAATGAAAAGAACGAAGAATTAATACAATATAAAAAATTCAATTTAAGAAAACAACTCTCTTTATAAATAAAGATTATATTGCTTCAACTAAATATATTGAAAATATATAAAAATTAAACAAACTAATGTTTAGAAACAACAATGACAATACTAAAGAATATTGGTTGGTTCTTTAAGACTGAAAATATGAAAACAGATTTATTAATTTAATTTATAATTTTATTATTTGTAATTAATCATTATAATGTTAATATCATTATTTTTATTTATTTCAATATTGTATGGATATATACAAACTAAAATTATGATGACATAATATATTATATTTAGTAATATATGAAGACATTCTTTTTTTGTAAAATTATTTAATTTGTTTACAATGATTAATAAAAATAGATAACCCAATTATTAATAAAGAAATTGAAAATGAATGAGGCTTAGAAATATTGTTTATAAATTATTAAATAAAAAGAAAACAAATATTAACATAAAATATATAAATATATTTGAATATGAGCTAAGATAAACCAAAATAATAAAAAATTTCAAAACACAAAAATGAATTTATTAAATACAAAAATGATAGTATTAAAAGATATCAATTCTTATAACATTTATGACTGTATTAGAAGAATTATTAATATGTATAATTAATACTTAATAAAAGAAAGTTCAAAGAATATGAAGTATTTGTAAAAGAAATCTTGCTACAAAACAAAAAAAGTATTAAAATAATATAAAATAGGAATTTTAGTACTAGATAAAAATGAAGAATATTTTTGTTATCTAAGTCGTTTTATTTATGAAGACAAATAATTATTATCAAAAGGTGTTGACATTGTAAAGAAAAAAAAGAAGAAACAGAAGAAAATTAAACATGACTTAGTAGGAAACTCTTCAAAAAATAATATAATACCATTTAAAATTCAAGAAAAGATGAATACAATATGAACAAAGAATAGCTAAACAAATAATTCTTTAAAATGAGAAACATAGCATTCAACATTGTAGATAGTTTTATTATTTTATATTCATTTATAGATGGTTTTTTACTATTTTAATTGTTATGGAATTGGTAAAAAATTGTTTTCATTTAATAACTAAATTCCTTTCTCATTGAGAAGTAAACAAAATAGTTTTACTTTATCTTGTTTCTAACGAAGTGTTTTTATATATAAATATATTTATCTAACTATACAAAAAATCAGAATTATTTTATTTTGAATATTACATGTTAAGTAGATAGAACAATAATATATTTATAATTATTTAAAAAAAAATAAAAAGCTTCAAATGAACCTTTTTACTAGTTAGTACTACTTTTTTATAAATATTTATTCATTATTTTCTATTTTCTATTACTTTTTTACTCTTTTTATGTAAAATTATTAAAAGTATTTTGATAATGTTAAAATTAATGATTATTTTAATATTATTAACTAATAAAGTATAACCAACTCTTTATTAAAACTATATTCAGAATAATAATGAGTATTATTTAATATATATACTCTAACATAACTTTATATCCTAATTATACTTAAATTTATTTATCCTAATAATAACAAGTATCTTCACAAAATATAATTTATTTCAAATTATTAATCAAATAAATATTTAATAACTACCATAACTAGTGTGGTTTACATATAATTGATTATAAACGTTCTCAAAATAACATATTTTTGAAATGATAAGTTTAAATGAGCTAAATAGATTAAAGATATTTTTAAATTCAACTTCATTAATGTTATATATTCCACTTTTCTGAATTAAGAAATACAAAACTAAGTTATCAACTTGTGATAACCCTATGTCTATCACACCAAAACTACCCAGACCGACTCAAAGTGATGCAGAAATGCAAGTCAATAAGAAATGCCTAAAAAGTGTTCATAACTTAACTCCAATGAAAACAGATAAAATTAAGACTATTAACAAACCAACAACGATTTCTAGTATCCCTACTCACTCTATTCCCTCTAAAGCAGAACGTGCGTTGTCAAAACAATTCAGTCCAAAACCAACAACTGAATCAAAAAACTTTAGTGAAAAACAAAAACCAAGACATCAAATCCTTCAACTTCTTTCAATGGAACAAAAGAAATCGAAACAAAAACAAAAACCGATTGAATTTAAACAAGAAATTGTAAGATTCCCTCCTTTAAACCAAATCAAGAAAGAAGAAAAATCGGATTATGCTAAAACAGCAGCATTTGTTAATAATATAATGAAATTTAAAGGACTTATTAGTGATCTTTCTGATGATCAAAAAGAAGTAATAGAATTAGCTGAAAATGAAATTTCATTCTTCTTTTCAGGTGCAGCAGGTACAGGCAAATCATATGTAATGAAAAAGTTAATTACAATATTGAAAGAACTTCATACTAAACCAGGGTCTGTTGCTATTACTGCCTCTACTGGTATTGCAGCTTGTAATATTGGAGGAGTAACATTACATAGTTTTGCTGGGATTGGGTTAGGTGATCAAAGTGTTGATATGTTATATACAAAAGTAATTAAAAACAGAACTGCTTTTGAGAAATGGAATAAAGTAGAAGTACTTTTAATTGATGAAATATCAATGATTTCAGGTGATTTATTGGATAAATTAAATGTTATTGCACAAAAAATAAAAAGAAAGAATTCACCATTTGGTGGAATTCAAGTCATATTTTCAGGTGACTTTTTCCAATTACCACCAGTATCAAAAGGAAAAGAAGTAAAATTTGTATTTGAATCAAAGTGTTGGAAAGAAGTTATTAAAAAATGTGTTATTCTTCATACACAACATCGTCAAAGTGATTTAACATTTATAGAAATGTTAAATAACATAAGATATGGATTTGTAACAAAGAAAACATATGAACTTCTTCAAGAATGTCAAAAACGTGATCTTGGAGATAAAAAGAAAACATGTCTTTTTTCTCATCGTCTTGATGCTGAAAATTATAATAAAAAAGAATTATCAAAATTAACTAGTCAACAATATGTTTACAGTTCATGTGATGTTGGTTCAGAACGTAATAGAGGTCCATTAAAAGAATGTCCAGCACCAGAACAATTACCACTGAAACTTGGAACATTAGTAATGTTATTAAAAAATACACAACCAGAAATTGGATTAGTTAATGGGGCTGTAGGAAAAATTTTAAGATTTGAAGAAGTTAAAGTAAAACATAAAGAAAATAGAGAAAAAAAAGATTCATATGCAACAGACTGTAATATAAAAAAAGGAGAAAATGATTTTTATTCAAACAATAAATTTTTTCCTGTGGTTGACTTTGGAAAAGGAGTTATTGTAACAATTACTCCAGATATTTGGGAAATTGAATCATTAGGACTCATAGTCTCAGCTAGAATTCAGTTACCATTGACATATGCATGGGGTTTAAGTATTCATAAATCTCAAGGGTTAACACTTCCTGCAGCAGAATTGAATTTAGAAAAAGTATTTGAAGCTGGACAAGCTTATGTTGCATTAAGTAGATTACAGTCATTAGAAGGGCTTAAAATAGTTGGTAAATTACCAGGAGCAGCAGCGTGGAAAGTTAATAAGAAAGTTCTTGAATTTTATAAAGAGATAGATAATCAATTCCAAGAGATAGATCCATCTGAATTATATTTTAATCAAAGTAATACAGAAAAACCAGAAGTAACAAAGCCATCACCTATGATAACAAATGGAGGTGTAACAGTAATTAAAATAAACCCAACACTATTAAAAAAATATTCAAAGTAATTAAAAATTTATGTTTTATACTTCATTAATGTTTTATACTTCATTAATGTTTTAAATTAATAAAAGAAAGAAATAAACAGCAACTAACCAAGATTCATTGAGGTAAATACAGAAATTAACCAACAAATTGATAAAAATAATTCTAAAAGTACATTAAATATAAATGAAGAACGACTAAAATGAAAGAGTTCTTGAACTATTGAAGTTGGGTAATGAATTAAATCAATAAGTGTATGTGTTGAAAATAATAATAAAAGAAGTGAAGTTGTAAATATAATAATTCTTCTAAGAATTCTTGTTAACTGATAAAAAGGATCAAGAAGGTTATGAAAGAATGGAATAATTAATAAACCTATATGTATTATTAAATCATTCATTTTCCATCCACATTGTGATAAATGTCTTGGATAATATCCTTTAGATTTGACTACTAATTTTATTGGTCTAATATCATCACAATTAATTAAATTTACTGTCATCGCTGTATCGGGAAATTGAAGAAATAAATTTATTACGACTAACACTGTTCCAATTATTATTAACTTCGTTAAATTTCTCATTCTCATATTTTTTTGTTTTTTCTTTCGTTCTTTTTGTTTTTTCTTTTTTTTTTTTTTAAGTTCAACTTCATTGTAAACTAAAAACTTGTCTATTTTTATTTTTTTGAAGAAAAGATTGGAACAGTAGATATTACTATTTTAAATAATTAATAAACTATTAAAATAATTAAAAAATTGAATATAAAAAGAGGATTATTTTCCTTGAGAATTCCACTGAAAGAGAAGAAAAAAATTAAAGAAAAGAAAAAAGAGAAACAAAGATTGAGAACTGAAAACTGAATAATACAATAGAAAGGAACGATGTCTAAGAAAAAGATTCTGTTAAAAGTAATTATTCTTGGTGATTCAGGTGTTGGAAAAACTTCTTTAATGAACCAATTTGTTAATCATAAATATAGTTCTGTCTATAAAGCAACTATTGGTGCTGACTTCTTAACAAAAGATCTTGTTGTTGATAATCATGAAGTGACAATGCAAATTTGGGATACTGCTGGAAATGAACGATTCCAATCTCTTGGAGTTGCTTTTTACAGAGGTGCAGATTGTTGTGCTCTTTGTTACGATGTTAACGATCCAAAGACATTTGAGTCCTTAAACAATTGGAGAGAAGAATTCCTTGTTCAAGCTTCACCAAAGAACCAAGACCAATTCCCATTTGTTGTTTTAGGAAATAAAGTTGATACTTATGAAGGAAGTCCTGATGCTATCAAGAAGAAGGCTGAACAATGGTGTTCAGAACATTTCAATATTCCTTTCTTCGAAACTTCTGCTAAAAATGCTACCAATGTAGATGCTGCTTTCCAATCAATTGCTCAAGCTGCTATTGCTCAAAAGGGAACTGATACAGATATTTATGTTATGAACCAAGTTAATATTGATCAGCCTGCTCCTCAAGCTCAAAAGTCTGATTGCACTTGTTGATCTATTTGAATTTTGGGTGAAGTTTCATTAGTATGTGTTTTTCTTTTTTTCTTTAAAATTTTTCAAGTTGTTTCATTATAAAAAAGTTTGTTATAAAAAAGATAAAGATATTATGAAAAATATTATCAAATAATGAAATAATTTTATATCAATTAATAAATAGATGATCTAATCATGGAAATTATGGTTCAGTTGTATTAAGATACTTTAAACAATAAAATAATAAAAAGGGGTGTTAATTATTTTATTTATTAAATGCATTACAAAAATTATTTGCTCATTTATTATTGAACTTACTAAAATAACAGCTTTACTATGAAGATAAAATTAACTTCCGAATATTTAATAACAGATATAATTTAGTTTATATTTCAAATAAAACATATTTAATAAATTTTAATTACAAAAACTTGTTTTGGTATGAAATCAAATTTTACACAAAGTGCTTTTGAAATAGTTTTACTTTTTAAATACTTGTTTATATTAAAATGAACGTGTTTATTACTTTCTTAACATGTAACAATATACTCAAGTTTAATCAATAATATGTTGATTACATAATAAAATATTTATTGTGGTTCTTTAATATTAAATTTCATCATTCTTTTTATTCTTCTTTTTGATTCTAATGAAAATAAAAATAATTAGAATGAAACATAAAAATAAAAACTAAACGAATAAATGAACAAATACTAATTAGCCATTCAATTTATTCAGAGGCTTTAAGAATATCAGAATCTCCTCCATCAATAATAGATAAAACAGAGACAGAGAAATATCTACCACAAGCTGTTCCAAGATCAACATTAGATCCAGAATAATGGACAACTTGAACTTTACCGAGAACAGCATAATATTCAATTTTAGCTCTTTCTAATGGTGGGCAGTTGGATGAAATTATAACAAGTTTACTTTTTCCATCACGAATAGTTTTAAGGGTACTTCTTGTTCCAAGAACATATTTACCACTCTTTGTTACAAGGGCAAGTTTTGAGTTAACTCCATCTTGTGTTTTCTTAGCTTGTTTGAGACTTGACATCCTTCCACTGACAGTTTTTTATCAGTTCATTAAGGTCATTAAATGGAGATAGGGTTCAAAGTCGATATATCTCATGTTTCTCCCTTTTATTATTATTTAATAGTAAATAAGTTATAATTTATAGTTAGATGTGTTTCATATTAATTTCAATTTATTATTTTATTTTTAAGTTCTATGTTTTTAGTTTTTTAATTTTTGAAGAATGAAAAGAAAGAACAAAGATCGAAGAATGTTAATATAATGGAAAATCACAAACGACAATGCGAAATATGTGGAAAAGAGTCCAAGTATCAATGCCCTAAATGTAATATTTTATATTGTAGTATAGATTGTTATAAGGCACATAAAATAAATTGCAAGAAAAAAGAAGCGCCTTTTATACCACTCCAACAAATGAACGATGATACAATTGGAGAAGATTTAATGTTATTGAGTAAAACACAGTCATTTGTTCATGCACTTGAATCAAAACGGAAGTACAATACATTTCTAGTGAAAAAATCAAAAAGAAATAGAAAAAGAAATGAAAATAAACCAAAAAAAAATAATCAACACATGGAAAAACATCAACAACAAACAAATTCTCAATCTGAGAAAGTAAAAATCCAAAACGAAAATGATATTACAATGAAAAGAGAATCCATAAATTTAAAAGAAACTAATGAAAAAAAGGAATAAAAAAAAACAAAAGAATGAAAATGGATAAAAAAAAACCCAGTTTAGTTTAATAATTTAACAAGTAAATTTGTACTTTTACTTTTGTTGATTTTCTGAGTCTTTTGGGGTTATTGTTTCAGTATCTTTTTTAATTGACTTGTCTTCGTTTTTAATTGATTTGTTCTCTCTTTTGCTTGAGTCACGTTTTGGAGAAGGTGAACTTCTAGAAAAAGAAGAACTAGAATCTGAACGATGGCGATGTCTAGAATATCTTTGAGAATGTCTTGAATATGGAGAGCGTGAACGAGATCTGGAGTCTGAACGAGATGATGAATGTCTATGACGTCTACTTGATGATCTTGAATGTCTTCTTGAATAAGGAGAACGAGAGCGAGAGCGTGAACGAGAACTATATCTTCTACTATAATGTCTTCTACGAGAAGAAGATCTATTTCTTCTTCTATATCGTTTCTCATTACAATCACGTGCCCAGTGTCCAGTTTTACCACAAAGATAGCAGACATCGTTTTCACGTGATCTATCTCCTCGAGCCTGTTCAACAGAAACATGTCTTCCTTTTATTGTAATATCAATTTTGTCATCAATTATTTTTTTACCATCTTCAGCATTTGTAAATGTCTACATGTGTCAGTACGAAAAAGTTTTTTATGATTAAGACTGATCATATAATCATTAATAATAATCACAAATTTCTTTTTACAATTTGATATATTTATTTCATATTCTTCAATGGAAGAACTCATTTATGATGCAAATGAAAATTTAAGAAATGTTAATAATTCAAAAATGAACAAACAACAAAACCAAAGTGTGATTTTATATCAATTGTTTCAATTGATCCATATTTTGAAAATACATCTTTCATTTCTGCTTGAGTAACACCATCAGGTAAATGACCGACATATAACTTTATAGAACTCATTAGAATGATTATAATTACTAGATAACCCTTTTTTATTTTTAATTTAAGAAAAACAAAAACAGAAAAAAAGAAGAAGAAAAAGAGAAATAAGTAATAAAAATAGTAAAAATTATATTATTCCTTTTTTCATAACAAAAAATAAAAAAAATAAAAAGAATTTTAATGAAAAAATTTTATTTTTATTATTTTTTTTAATGCAAACACCAAGTCCTCTTGTTTCAACGATGAAAGCATTTAATCAACATGAAATTGAAAAAGGAGAAATAGTTGGTAGAGAAAAAGAATATGAAGAATTAAAAACATGTATTCGACAATATGAATTATTTCCACATTTTGGATTGATATTAATTCATGGTGGGTCTGGTGTTGGTAAAACAACAGTTGTTAAAGAAGTATTAAAAGATAATGAATTTTTAAATGAATTAAGAGTAAAAAGAAGAACAGTATTTATTAATGTATTATTATGTACAAATAAAAAATGTTTTATTCGATCATTATCAGAACAATTATTTGGTGAAGAAAAAACATTTAAAGAAATTGCATCAGAGTTAAATAATGAAACAATTCCATCTATTCTTGTATTTGATGAAATTGATAATTTAAAAAATAAATGTAATGATATGTATCAATGGTTATTACAAGCATTATTTGGAATTAAAATTGCATATAGGTGTGTAGTCATTGGTTTAGCAAATGAAACACAAGATTATTATTCAATGGCAAATGATTTTACACGTTCACCATATACTGCACAGTTGTTATATACAACAAATAGTCTTGAACAAATTTGTGAAATTATTAGAACAAAAACAAATAATACTTTTGATTCAAAAGCTGTTGAATATATAGCAAAAGAAGTTTATAGAAAAGAAGGTGATCTTAGAAAAGTATATTCTGCATGTACATTAGCAATTCATTTAGCTATTCAAGATAATTCACCTGTTGTAAAAATGATTCATGCTATTAAAGCAAATGGAATGAATAATGGTGATACTTCAACAAAAGATTTTCTTTCAAGAATGGGAAAATATCAAAAATGTTTATGTGCTTCATTATTCTTTTGTCAAAATAGAAATGGGGTAATAGGAATAGGTGAATGGTATGAAAAATTTAAACAACTGATTGACTCTATTAAGATTAATCAAAAACATTTCACTATTAAAGAATTTAGAAACGAAGTATCAATTCTTGCTTCTCAAGGTGTTGTACGTAAAGTTTGTAATTCATCATTAACAAATATTGCCTATGATCATATTAGTCAAGTAACACCAACTTATGATAAATTAATGATGATAGCTATTTTATCTAAAGAACCTGTATTAAAACCAATTATTGAACAATTAAAACAAATGTCATTAAATTCAAATTAAGTAATTGTTAATTGTATTAATTTCATTTCTATTAGATTTAAAACCATTAAAACAACAATAAAAAAATTATCTTCTTTATTATAAATCTAACCTTTTTTTCTTTTTGTTAATAACATTTATTAATTTAAATATCCTAATTTCTTGCAACATAAAAATTGTGTTGGAACTTCATTCATTGCTGCAGTAGCAAATGCAATTTCAGGGTTTTCTACATGAGGACCATCTACTACTTTCTGGAAATTTACAAAATTAAAATTGTCAAACTTTGATTGTCCTAATTCATCATCAAAATCTTCCATTTTATCAAATGGTCCATCTCCAACTCCAATTGTTACAATTGATAATGGATAATTAGATGCATTCTCAATTGCTGCTTTAGTTGCTCGTTCTGCATCAACTTGTCCATCAGCAATAATTAAAAGAATATGATATTGTCTTGTACGTTGGACAATTTGTACTGCCTTATTAATTAAAGGTGCAAAATTAGTTGGTCCAGAAAGACGTACACTTGGTGTGATTTCATTATATCGTTTTAATACTTCTTGGAACCCATTACATGGTGTATCATCTGGCATAAAAGAAAAAACTGATTTATCAGTAGTTGTTACATCACCAAATCCATAAACAGGTATAAGATTATCATCATCAAATGGTTCTAATGTCCTTCCAATAATATCAATAACTCTTTGATATGGATTCATTACATTTTCAAAAAGTCCATGAAGGCTATATCCATTAAAACTTTTTGTACCGGTCCATGTATTTGACTTAGTATAATCAACTCCAATAATTAAATTAGAACTTTCTAATCCTGCTTGACGTAGTCCTTCTTGTAATTCATCCATTGATTGATAATTGCCTTTTAAAATTGCTTTTCTTGTATCAGGATTAGATGAAAATCGTTGTTTATTTGATTGAGTAGAACTTGAAGAAATCCCCATTAAGTATTGATTTCTAAGATAAAAACTTTTTAAGATATGATTTTTTTCAATTCCTCATTCTTTTTTTTTTTTCCTGACTTTTTCATTTAATGATGTACATTTGTTAAATATAGAATTTCTTTTTTCTAAAAATAAAATAAAATATTTTGATACAAAATAAAAAAATAAATAAACCACGTCGACAATACCTGGATTCTTAATTAGATAAAATATGAAACAAAAGCTAAAGAAAGAAATAAATAATGAAAAGAAACTTTTCCTATCGTGAAGGGGGTGAATGGATTTTTCTGATATACGAAAAGATAGTAAAAAAAAATTTAATAAGAACTTAAACAAACAGAGTTAGAGTTTCAGAAGATGGATAACTATATTATGCATGAATTACTTACTCCAGACCATGCAAAAGAACTTCAAGAAAAAATAGAAGATATTACTAATCATTTTAAAAAAAATAATAATGAATTTGATGAATTTTTTGCTCACTACAATGTTAATGCATTTGAAAATGAGTTTGAAGGAGATAGTAGTGAAAATAGTGCACGTATTGATTTAAACCACTGTATTGAAGATAGAGAAAAAGAATTAAAAAATATTAAAGAGTTAATGGAAAAAGTTGAATTATTACATGAAGAAATTAATTCATTATATGAAAAAGAAAAAACTGAAATTCATTTCTTAAAAGAAGCCGAAAAAGAAAGTTCTGGTCAATTAATTTCAAGTAAAGAAGTATTTGAAAAGGATAGTAAAAAAGAAAATAAAGTAAATCCTTTTAATACCAAACGACCTCGTAGTGATTCTACACTTCCACTAATAAGTTCTAATGATTCATCAATTAGAAGTAGTCTTAATAAAGTTGGACTTATTTATATTCCTTTAGAAACAGTTGTAAATCATAGATTAAATGTATTAATTCCTTATTTCACTTATTTACAAAAGTGGAGTAAATGTTCAAAATTTAATGTTTTATATGACTCAAGGGAAACTCCAAAAGATGATGAAGATTGGTTCCGACCAATTCTTAATCATCCAAATTTATACTTTATAAATGTTGATCAGAATGGAAGTATATTTGGTGGTTTTACATTTAAAGCACCTATTGAACCAAAGAAATATGTAGTTGATCCTAATCATTTCTTGTTTTCACTTAGAATAGAACAAACTGATTTTGTTCATCAATACAAATCAAAGAAACCACAAGGATTAATGGTGTGTGAAAAATCAAAGATTATGTATGGTTTTGGATTATCAGAGAGTTGTATGGATATTTATTTTGCTCATAAAAAAGGGTCTTGTTGTTTTAACTTATCGAAGAATTATATTAATTTAGAGAATACTGGACTAAATACGTTATGTCATCCTAATGATTTTGTAGTAACAAGAACTATTATCCTTGAAATGAAATGAATGTTAAATTGAAAAAATTTCTTTTTTGTTATCTTTTTGTTGATTGTTGAGTTTATTTAGTCTTTAAAATGAAAATTTTTGTTAGAAGGAAAAATAGAAACAAATGAAATAGATGAAATATTTCTTTTAACTGATAAATTCAGATGTTAGAAATTATTACTGAAGTCTTATCAGTTATTATTAAATCAACTATATTATCTAGCATTTCTGTATTTACATTGTTTATGTATTTTCGTTCAGATTATTTTAAAGAACATCTACATTCCATTGCTGAACTTTTTGAAAAAAGAAAAATAAGAGAACGTGAGGATAAAGACCTTTTATTTCCTCAAAAATATGTTCAAATTACTCGATCTGATATACCATTACAAAGTGTATGGTGTACATTAACATATTTTAATGATTCAAAACAAAGTAAAAAATTAAAAGTTAAAGTTGAAGGAAAAATATTATTTCTTATTGATGGACTAACAATTAAACCAATTCCTTTAACTAAAACAATGAAATTAAGTATTCAAAGAAAACCAAAAAAAAGAACTTTTTATCACTTTTTTGAAAGTGAAAATGAATGTATTACACCAGAAGAAGAAGCTTATAATTTATTTAAAAGAGCACATTGTGATACATTACAAAAAAAAATTGAATATTTATCTAAAATATCACTTGAAGAAATGACTTTAATCAAAAGATATAAACGTCAAAAATTTAAAAGTAAAAATTCAATTCTTATTGAAAGAATTGATCCAGAATTAGGAATGGGTCATTGTTTATTATTACATTTTAATAATGATTATCTCTTAGAAGAAATATATTATGAACTAAAAAAAGTAATTAAAGGAGTTAAATACCAGAACATTATTCGTCCTCATTTTTCTTCTTTATTAAGTAGATTTTCAGAAAAAGCCATCTCAATGGATAATTCTCAAATGCATTGGTTTTATGGAATTAATTTCTTAATTCATAGATTATTCTTTCAATTCTTTGATAGTAATAGAATATCAAGTAAAATCAAAGAGAAATTTAAAGAAAAAATAGGATTTGCAGTATTACCATCAATGGTAAAAACATTAGAAATAACTGATGTTGTAATTGGTCCTAAATTACCAATTATATCTAATCCAAAAATATCTCATTCTGACATAACTGGTAAAACAATTATTGATGTAGACTGTGATTATACTGACGGATTTCAAATGACTTTAGAAGCTACTTTACAAATTCCATTAAAAAGTATTACTCATGTAAAAGCAACTTTAATAATTAAATCATTAAAAACAAGAATTAAATTTATGTGTCTAAGATTACCAAGTGAGAGAGTTTGGTTAGGATGTGAAGATGAACCTGAAATGAATATTATCACTGATATTAAAATATCTGGAAAAGAAGAAAAAGAAAAAAAAGAAGAAAAAGGTGATTCAATGGATACTATTTCTAAAGTTATTGTTTACTTTGTTAAGAAAGAACTTATGGTAAATACTTTTACTGTTCCAGTGATGCAAAGTTTTCCTATTCCTAAAAAGAAAAAACTTAAAAAAAGCCATCCTGTTCCTTCATTGGAATGTGTTCCTGGTGCAATTGAACAGTATAGAAGAACAAGAAAAATGTTACGTTCTACTTTAAAGAAAGAAGAAAAAAAGTTTGAGCATCATGATGATTTAGCATATATTAATTGAATTTGTTCATTTATATTTTAATAAAAAAAATTGAATTTCCTTTTTAAAAATTGTATAATAAGTAATTTATTTGTAAAGCATAATTGGATACGTTTTAATAAAATAGAAGATTGGAATTTTTCTTTAATGACCTCTCTCTAAAATATCAAGTGCTGTTGATAATTCTCCATTTGCCTGAATTAAAGCGTTTAAATTTTCTTCATCATTTAAAAATCCCATTTCCTTTAAACTTTGTAACTGACTACTATATAGTTGTCTTGGTGGAAGAACTGAACTTGGAGAACGTCTTGAAACATAATGAGAAGGTGTTTGGTAACTTTGTGTTGGTAGTCCAAAAGGATTATATCCTGGTACTGAATTATCGCCAAGAGAAAATAACCCATTACCACCATACATAAATTTGTCTGATGTTTTTTCTTCAAATAAATTGAATGGTTGATCAAGTGGTTTTTCCATCTTAAATTGTTCATTTGATACTTCTGGATTAAATTTTACTTTTGGCTTCATAGCATCTTCTAATGGTTCAAGTCCACTTACTAAACGAACTAATTCATTATGACCTCCGGGTAAATTTTCAACTTGACTAATAGCGTTGTCTGCGTTCATTAATGCTTGACTCATTAATTGAGGGTTTCTCATCATTTTCATCATATTTTTTAATTCTTTAGGGTCGTTGATAAAGTCCTCCATTTCAGGATGTTTCTCAAAGAATTCTTTAAACATACCATTTTGAAGGAATAATTTTATTAATGTTGGATCATTTAAAAAGTCATCACTCGGATCATCACAACTTGGGTCATTAAGTATAGATTGAAGTGGTTGTTCTTGTTTTTCAATTCGTTCTTCTTTTTCTTCTTTTTCCTGTTTTTCTTGTTTTTTCTTTTTTTGAATAAATACAATTTTACTTCCTTCTTGATATTCTTTTTATTATTAGAGCTTTATTTTTTAACAAGATTGAATAAATAATTAATATATAACAAACCGATTTTAGAAAATAATGAATCATCACTTAATTTATATCCTCGATATATTAATGTGATATCTGAATATGATGATTTTAATTTACTTGCAATGAGTTGATGTATTTGTCTAATAGTAATTGTTTGTGTTTCTTCGATGTCAATACTTTCTTGAATAGAATTACTAGCATTGCAAAACAGTACTTTCATCTCAACTCTATTCTTTCTTAGTTTCTCCATGTTATCAGTTCGTTTTTACTATTATTTATAATTTATTATACTATAAATTTACTATTTATTAAATGTCCTAGAAAAATGTAAAAATTTTATATTTTTGGAATGAATTTTTTGATTTCTAATTCTTTGTTTATCATTTTTTAATAAAAGAAATACCATTTTTAAGATCAATAGATAGAAATGGCAGAACGCAAAGCAATAAACCGATATATCCCACCTGACTTTGATCCAGAAATTCATAAAAGTATTAACGGATATGGAAAAGTTTCACATTTAAGAAAGAAAACCAAAGGTAATGGAATAATGATTATTCGAATAGAATTACCTTTCGGGATTTGGTGTGATGGATGTAAAAATCTCATAGGAAAAGGTACTCGTTTCAACGCAACAAAACGACAAGTTGGGATGTACTATTCAAGTAAAGTTTTTGAATTTGAGATAAGTTGTAAGGATTGTCATTCAGTTATTAGACTTCAAAGTGATCCAAAAGTTTGTGGGTGTGAATAATTTCATAATTTATATATTAACCATTCCATAGAATACTGATTATATTGTTACTCATGGTGGAAGAAGACAATTAAATAAAAAATTATCTAATTCTTTTCCTTCGACAAATTCAAAAGAAACAAAAGATGAAATGGAACTCTTAGAATATAATCAGAAAAAAACTACTCAAAGAGAAAAACAATACTCTTTATTAGAATCATTACATTTACAAGAAGAATTACATTCAAAACAAGATTTTGATATTAATTATCAATTAAGAAAATTAAAGAAGGTTTCAATTTTACTAATTGTATTATACAACATATTACTTACCTTACAGAAAAAAGATGAACAACGTTATATCAAAAAAGTTGATTATCCTAGTGATCTTGATTAATGTTATATGCGGTTATAGGATTGTAAGTGTTAGATTATATTGGTCACTAGATAACTTTATTCTATGTGTAAAATGGTAAGTTTCTTTATTTCAGCTTAATGTTTTTAGAAAGAAAAAAATAATTATTTCTGAAAGAAATTGTTCTTAATAAATTAGTAGTATTTATTTTGTTATTGAATTTTGTAATAAACTATTTATTTTTATATAAATGATATTGTTCAGTAAAGTTCTAAAAAACGAGGAGAGGAAA
>NW_001853173.1:0-1009 GCF_000209125.1 Entamoeba dispar SAW760
TTTTATATTTTAATAAAATCTTTAATATTATCATTTTATATTATTATATTTATTGTTTCATATTTTTATTATTTATCATTATTATTGTATTTTTCATTTCTTATTTTATTTTATTATTATGTTTATTTATATTTCTTTTCTTTATTATTATTATTCTTTATTCTTATTATTTCTTTATTTCTTATTTTTCTATTTTATTTATTTTCATTTGATTCATATTTTCATTTCTTGTTTTGATTATTTTGTTTTGATTTAATTTTTAATATTATTATATTTTTGATTATTAATATTTATTTATCATTTATTTATTATTTGTTTTTATTATTATCATTTGATTTATATTTATTATTTATTTCTTTTATTATCTTTCTTTTCTTTATTATTTATTATTTATATTATATTCTTATTTCTTATTATTTATTTTTGATTTTAAATGATTGTTTCAATATTCATCATTTTATTTATATCTATTATATTAATCTTATATCATTAAATTTTATCATTAAATATTAAATAATCAATGTGATATAACAAAATAATTTAATTAATATATCATTATAAAATGAAATGATTAATAAATGATTTCATAATAAATATTAAATTCATTAAATAATGAATAATATAATACAAAATGATAAATAAAAATAAAAATGATAATAAGAAATAAATAATAATACAAAATATAAATAATAATAAATATAAAAATGATATAATACAAATATAATAATCAAATTAATATATAAATAAAAATAAATAATAATAATAAACAAATAATAAAATTGAATATATTTTTTATTAAACAATCGAATAAATAAAATAAATAAAAAAGATAAATAATAATAGAATAAGAATAAATTCAAAAAGAAATATATATAATAAATAAAAATAATAGAAAAATAGATAGAAAAAGAAATAAAAAAATAAAATATAAAAACATAAAATAATAAAAGAATAATAAGAAAAGATAAAATAAATAATAAAAATAAATAAATAATAAAATAATAAACAT
>NW_001853172.1:0-2822 GCF_000209125.1 Entamoeba dispar SAW760
TTTATACCCTCTTTTATACTAGTTATTTTATTTGATATTAAAAATTATTAAAATATTATTTATTATATTTTACTGATACTTTAATGTATTTTCTAAAAGTAAAAATTCTAAAGATATTTCTTCTAAAAATAAGAAAATTTACTCTGAAAATGGGAATTCTTTCTTTTAAAAATAGAATTTTTGAATAATTAACAAAATTTTTTGAAAATAGTTTACTTTAAAAATAGAACATAATATGTCATAAAATTTTCCAAATTCGAAAATGAAGAAAATTACTTCCATAGAATTTTCAAAAATTTAAAAACAAAAAATTCAAGAATGATTTGAATTTATCTTATTTCTAAAAATAGAATAACAAAAAATTCATTAAAAATAGAAATTGTTATTAACTCAATTTTTATAACATTTTATAACAATAAATTACATGTACCAAAATATATAATAATATAATATTTCATACCACAAATAAATTACGTTCAAAATTATATAAAATATTTTTCAAGTGTTATATTAGTTAAAAAATCAATAAATAATTAAATATCTATATTTCTTTAAAAAGTAATAAATATCAAACACATTATAGTTTATTACTCATAACTATAATTATTATTAATTATGATAGTTATGTATTTGAGATATTAACTTTTTTATCTAAACTAGATGAAAGAAGTTAAATGTCGTCAATTTTAATAAAAAGTACTAAGTATTAATCACATTAATATGCACTCTACAAAAAGATAAAAATTATTAATTCTGGTCGCTTTCTATCTGAGATAATTTTTGACATGTTTCTGTCTAAATTAGATGAAAGAAGTTAAATGTCGTCAATTTTAATAAAAAGTACTAAGTATTAATCACATTAATATGCACTCTACAAAAAGATAAAAATTATTAATTCTGGTCGCTTTCTATCTGAGATAATTTTTGACATGTTTCTGTCTAAATTAGACGAAAGAAGTTAAATGCGTCTGATTTTAATAAAAAGTACTAGGTATCTAGTAACTTTATATGGAACCTCCAAAAAATAAAGTTTTATCAGAAATGGTGAGGTTGTAGATGAGATACAAGTTCAACAATTTTATTGAAAAAAGGTGCACTTTTTTGATTTTAATAAAAAGTACTAGGTATCCAATATCGTTCTGTGGATCCTCCAAAAAATAAAGTTTTATCAGAAATGGTGAGGTTGTAGCAGAGATATTAATTCAACAATTTTATTGAAAAAAGGTGCACTTTTTATGATTTTAATATAAAGTACTAGGTATCCAATATCGTTCTGTGGATCCTCCAAAAAATAAAGTTTTATCAGAAATGGTGAGGTTGTAGCAGAGATATTAATTCAACAATTTTATTGAAAAAAGGTGCACTTTTTTGATTTTAATAAAAAGTACTAGGTATCCAATATCGTTCTGTGGATCCTCCAAAAATAAAGTTTATCAGAAATGGTGAGGTTGTAGCAGAGATATTAATTCAACAAATTTGTTGAAAAAGTGCACTTTTTGATTTAAAAAAGTACTAGTATCCAATATCGTCTGTGGATCCTCCAAAAATAAAGTTTTATCAGAAATGGTGAGGTTGTAGCAGAGATATTAATTCAACAATTTTATTGAAAAAAGGTGCACTTTTTATGATTTTAATATAAAGTACTAGGTATCCAATATCGTTCTGTGGATCCTCCAAAAAATAAAGTTTTATCAGAAATGGTGAGGTTGTAGCAGAGATATTAATTCAACAAATTTATTGAAAAAAGGTGCACTTTTTTGATTTTAATAAAAAGTACTAGGTATCCAATATCGTTCTGTGGATCCTCCAAAAAATAAAGTTTTATCAGAAATGGTGAGGTTGTAGCAGAGATATTAATTCAACAATTTTATTGAAAAAAGGTGCACTTTTTTGATTTTAATAAAAAGTACTAGGTATCCAATATCGTTCTGTGGATCCTCCAAAAAATAAAGTTTTATCAGAAATGGTGAGGTTGTAGCAGAGATATTAATTCAACAAATTTGTTGAAAAAAGGTGCACTTTTTATGATTTTAATATAAAGTACTATATATCAATTATCTTCAAAAGCACTCTGCAAAAAGATAAAAATTATTAATTGTGATCGTCATGTATTTGAGATATTAATTTATTCTATTTTTATCTAAACCAAATGAAAGAAGTTAAATGTCGTCAATTTTAATAAAAAGTACTAAGTATTAATCACATTAATATGCACTCTACAAAAAGATAAAAATTATTAATTCTGGTCGCTTTCTATCTGAGATAATTTTTGACATGTTTCTGTCTAAATTAGACGAAAGAAGTTAAATGCGTCTGATTTTAATAAAAAGTACTAGGTATCTAGTAACTTTATATGGAACCTCCAAAAAATAAAGTTTTATCAGAAATGGTGAGGTTGTAGATGAGATACAAGTTCAACAATTTTATTGAAAAAAGGTGCACTTTTTTGATTTTAATAAAAAGTACTAGGTATCCAATATCGTTCTGTGGATCCTCCAAAAAATAAAGTTTTATCAGAAATGGTGAGGTTGTAGCAGAGATATTAATTCAACAATTTTATTGAAAAAAGGTGCACTTTTTATGATTTTAATAAAAAGTACTAGGTATCCAATATCGTTCTGTGGATCCTCCAAAAAATAAAGTTTTATCAGAAATGGTGAGGTTGTAGCAGAGATATTAATTCAACAATTTTATTGAAAAAAGGTGCACTTTTTTGATTTTAATAAAAAGTACTAGGTATCCAATATCGTTCTGTGGATCCTCCAAAAAATAAAGTTTTATCAGAAATGGTGAGGTTGTAGCAGAGATATTAATCAACAAAT
>NW_001853171.1:0-1944 GCF_000209125.1 Entamoeba dispar SAW760
AATATAAAAAGATGTAATGATAAGAGTATATTAGATTATGTAAGAACTATTCAAGTTATTTCTCTTCTTCATTATATCAAGTAATAAACAATATTCAATGATATGTTATTTGATATGAATGTTGGTTATTTTCAATGTGTAGAATTATAAAGATGAATTATAATACAGAGATGAATAATCAAGTTACTAAATGACATAGTTGATCATTAGAAGAGAATTGAAGAATGACACCAATTGGATTAAATCAAGAATTAAAGATTTTCATTACAGAATCATTTGTTCATTTAGAAAAGAATAACAATAAAGAAGATGAATTTCAAGTAAAAGAAAGAATAAAGAGAGAAATCAAAAAGAATTAAATCATAAGATTGCATTTAGGACAATGACAATAAAAGTGATAAGAATCATATAAAAGAGATTGACGTTGAGAATAAGGAAGAGTATTGTCAATATAACTAATAGTAAGTTCATCACCAGGTGATATTGGACAAGAAGCAATTAAAGACAAAGCAAATGAATCATCAGTATTTGCTAAAAAACAATTTGGAGAACAAGAATGATTAAGAGTGTTTAAGTATTTAAATAAACCTTCAGCTTCAACAGTAAAAGCAGTAATATCAGGATGATTGATAAGAGAAGAAGAAAGAAGAGTATTATCAATAAGTAATGAATTGTTATTAAGTAAAAGAGATTGAATAGGATTAAGAGGAAGAATAGAAGAAGAATTATATTTAAGTACAGAATAAAGAATTTGATAAATAAAAGTCCACCCACCATAAATATTAAATTTTAGAAGAAGAGAACCAAAAATATTAAGAAAGAAAGGAACAATTTCTGAATTAAAAGGAATTAAAGGAGAAGAATGAAATACAACAAAAGGAAATAATGATTTTTCAATATTTTGTGAAATTAAAATAGTAGCAAAAATTTTAGCAATACATAATGGATGAGAAATATGATTTATTTTACAATAATTAATTAATCCTTTTAATTTATTACATAAAAGAGAATGAGTGTAATCTAATTGTTGACATTTAAAATTACAGTATTTCATTCCACATTTACATTTGATGATTTCTTCTTTATTTATTTCTTTAAATATTTGATTATATTTATTCTTTGGTTCTTTACTACAAAGTGTTTTTAAACAAAATCCACAACAATTATAATAATCTTCTATTTTACTAATTTGTATTATTGGTATTTCTTTCATGATTATTTCTTCTTTTTGATATCTTTTTTTACTAAATACTCCTTTCCCATATTCTAAATTAATTCTTTTAACTTCCACTTCTTCATTCCCTGAATAATATTCTTTCCAATACTTTTCTTCTTTTCTTTCTCTTCCTAATTTAATTTCTGCTATCATCACACTACTGTTATATTCTCTTGTGTTTTCTCCTGCATTAATTAATCGGTAATATCCTTTTTCAAATTCAGGTGTTTCTTCAATGCTTTTTCTTGCATATTTAATTGCTTTTGGTATATCTTTTAATTTCATATAACATGCTGATATGTTTGAATAAAATGGTGCTCTTTGTTCTTTTTTATGACATTTCTTAAATAGTTCTATTGCTTCTTCATATTTTCCTTCTTTAAACTTTTCTTTTCCTTTTTGATGTTCTTCACTTTCCATTTCTTTTGTTATTTCTTTTTTCTTTTTTTTTAAGATGATTTTTTGTTTTTAATTTGTTTTTTGTTTTTGAAAGTGAATATATTAAAGTAATACTATCTAATATATCTTGTTATATTTGGTTAATCTATTTTATTCATTTCTACATCTTTGTTTTATTTTCTTCATTTTATCATTGTTTTTATTTATTATTTAATTTAATCTCTATGATATTTTTATATATTGTTCTATCATTTATATCATGATTTATATTATTTCATTTATAATCTTATCAGATATACAATTAGAAATGTGTTCACGTTGTAAATTTG